>NW_027490552.1:0-139043 GCF_050948175.1 Xylocopa sonorina
GTAGCAATAGAGTTTCTTATGATTCTTAAAAACGCGATATCGCATCTCATTTCTATGTTTCATGGTAAGGTATAATATGATTTGCGAAGTGTTTATGTATCCGTCGTCTACACTTCAAATGAATGTAAATGCGACACTTTCTTGCAAGGAAATAGCGTTTTGCAGATGTCTACGTATCGTAGCAATGGATTTTCTGATGCTTCTTAAAGCGCGATATCGCATCTCATTTCTATGCTTCATGGTAAGGTATAATATGATTTTGCGAAGTGTTATGTATCCGTCGTCTACACTTCAAATGAATGTAAAATGCGACACTTTCTTGCAAGGAAATAGCGTTTGCAGATGTCTACGTATCGTAGCAATGGATTTCTGATGCTTCTTAAAAACGCGATATCGCACCTCTTTTTCTATGTTTCATGGTAAGGTATAATATGATTTTGCGAAGTGTTATGTATTCCTCGTCTACACTTCAAATGAATGTAAATGCGACACTTCCTTGCAAGGAAAATAGCGTTTGCAGATGTCTACTTATCGTAGCAATGGATTTCTGATGCTTCTTAAAACGCGATATCGCATCTCATTTCTATGTTTCATGGTAAGATATAATCTGGTTTGCGAAGTGTTATGTATTCCTCGTCTACACATCAAATGAATGTTTAGTGCGACACTTCCTTGCAAAGAAATAGCGTTTGCAGATGTCAACGTATCGTAGCAATAGAGTTCTTATGATTCTTAAAACGCGATATCGCATCTCATTTCTATGTTTTCATGGTAAGGTATAATATGATTTGCGAAGTGTTTATGTATCCGTCGTCTACACTTCAAATTAATGTAAAATGCGACACTTTCTTGCAAGGAAATAGCGTTTTACAGATGTCTACGTATCGTAGCAATGGATTTTCTGATGCTTCTTAAAGCGCGATATCGCATCTCATTTCTATGTTTTCATGGTAAGGTATAATATGATTAAAGAAGTGTTATGTATTTCCTCGTCTACACTTCAAATGAATGTAAATGCGACACTTGTTTGCAAGGAAAATAGCGTTTGCGCAGATGTCTACGTATCGTAGCAATAGAGTTTCTTATGATTCTTAAAAACGCGATATCGCATCTCATTTTCTATATTTTCATGGTAAGATATAATATGATTTGCGAAGTGTTATGTATTCCTCGTCTACACTTCAGGTGAATGTAAATGCGACACTTCTTTGCAAAGAAATAGCGTTTGCAGATGTCTACGTATCGTAGCAGTAGAGTTCTTATGATTCTTAAAAACGCGATATCGCATCTCATTTCTATGTTTCATGGTAAGATATAATATGATTTGCGAAGTGTTATGTATCCGTCGTCTACACTTCAAATGAATGTAAATGCGACACTTCCTTGCAAGGAAATAGCGTTTGCAAAATGTCTACCTATCGTAGCAGTAGTGTTTCTAATGCTTCTTAGAACGCGATGTCGCATCTCATTTCTATGTTTCATGGTAAGATATAATATGATTTGCGAACTGTTATGTATGCATCGTCTACACTTCAAATGAATATAAATGCGACACTTCCTCGCTAGGAAATAGCGTTTGCAGATGTCGACGTATCGTAGCAGTTGAGTTCTAATGCTTCATAAAAACAAGATATTGCATCTCATATCTATGTTTTCATGATAAGATATAATATTCATTGCGAAGTGTTATGTATTCATCGTCTACGATTCAAAATGAATGTAAATGCGACAATTCCTTGCAAGGAAATAGCGTTTTGCAAATGTCTACCTATCGTAGCAGTAGTGTTCTAATGCTTCTTAGAACGCGATGTCGCATCTCATTTTCTATGTTTTCATGGTAAGATATAATATGATTTGCGAACTGTTATGTATGCATCGTCTACACTTCAAATGAATGTGAATGTGACACTTCCTCGCTAGGAAATAGTGTTTGCTGATGTCTGCGTATCGTGGCAGTAGAGTTTCTAATGCTTCTTAAAAACGCGATATCGCATCTCATTTCTATGTTTCATGGTAAGGTATAATATGATTTGCGAAGTGTTATGTATTCCTCGTTTACACTTCAAGTGAATGTAAATGCGACACTTCTTTTGCAAGGAAATAGCGTTTGCAGATGTCTACGTATCGTAGCAATAGAGTTTCTTATGAATCTTAAAAACGCGATATCGCATCACATTTTCTATGTTTTCATGGTAAGATATAATATGATTTGCGGAGTGTTATGTATTCCTCGTCTACACTTCAAATGAATGTGAATGCGACACTTCCTCGCTAGGAAAATAGCGCTTGCAGATGTCTACGTATCGTTGCAATAGAGTTCTTATGATTTCTTAAAAACGCGATATCGCATCCCATTTCTATGTTTTCATGGTAAGATATAATATGATTTTGCGGAGTGTTTATGTATTCCTCGTCTACATTTCAAATAAATGTAAATGCGACACTTCCTTGCAAGGAAATAGCGTTTGCAGATGTCTACGTATCGTAGCAATAGATTTCTAATGCTTCTTAAAACGCGATATCGCATCTCATTTTCTATGTTTCATGGTAAGGTATAATATGATTTGCGAAGTGTTATGTATTCCTCGTCTACACTTCAAAATGAATGTAACTGCGACACTTCCTTGCAAGGAAATAGCGTTTGCAGATGTCTACGTATCGTAGCAATAGATTTCTAATGCTTTCTTAAAACGCGATATCGCATCTCATTTTCTATGTTTCATGGTAAGGTATAATATGATTTGCGAAGTTTTATGTATTCCTCGTCTACACTTCAAATGAATGTAACTGCGACACTTCCTTGCAAGGAAAATAGCGTTTCCAGATGTCTAGGTATCATAGCAATGGATTTTCTAATGCTTTCTTAAAAACGCGATATCGCATCTCATTTCTATGTTTCATGGTAAGATATAATATGATTTGCGAAGTGTCATGTATTCCTCGTCTACACTTCAAAATGAATGTAAATGCGACACTTTCTTGCAAGGAAATAGCGTTTGCAGATGTCTACGTATCGTAGCAATGGATTTTCTGATGCTTCTTAAAAACGCGATATCGCATCCCATTTCTATGTTTCATGGTAAGGTATAATATGATTAAAAGAAGTGTTATGTATTCCTCGTCTACACTTCAAATGAATGTAAATGCGACACTTGTTTGCAAGGAAAATAGCGTTTTGCAGATGTCTACGAAATAGCGTTTGCAGATGTCTACGTATCGTAGCAATAGAGTTCTTATGATTCTTAAAACGCGATATCGCATCTCATTTCTATATTTCATGGTAAGATATAATATGATTTGCGAAGTGTTATGTATTCCTCGTCTACACTTCAGGTGAATGTAAATGCGACACTTCTTTGCAAAGATATAGCGTTTGCAGATGTCTACGTATCGTAGCAGTAGAGTTCTTATGATTCTTAAAACGCGATATCGCATCTCATTTCTATGTTTCATGGTAAGATATAATATGATTTGCGAAGTGTTATGTATCCGTCGTCTACACTTTAAATGAATGTAAATGCGACACTTCCTTGCAAGGAATAGCGTTTGCAAATGTCTACCTATCGTAGCAGTAGTGTTCTAATGCTTCTTAGAACGCGATGTCGCATCTCATTTCTATGTTTCATGGTAAGATATAATATGATTTGCGAACTGTTATGTATGCATCGTCTACACTTCAATGAATATAAATGCGACACTTCCTCGCTAGGAAATAGCGTTTGCAGATGTCGACGTATCGTAGCAGTTGAGTTCTAATGCTTCATAAAACGAGATATTGCATCTCATATCTATGTTTCATGATAAGATATAATATTCATTGCGAAGTGTTATGTATTCATCGTCTACGATTCAAATGAATGTAAATGCGACACTTCCTTGCAAGGAAATAGCGTTTGCAGATGTCTACGTATCGTAGCAATAGAGTTCTAATGCTTCTTAAAACGCGATATCGCATCTCATTTCTATGTTTCATGGTAAGATATAATATGATTTGCGAAGTTTTATGTATTCCTCGTCTACACATCAAATGAATGTAAATGCGACACTTTCTTGCAAGGAAATAGCGTTTGCAGATGTCTACGTATCGAAGCAATAGAGTTCAAATGCTTCTTAAAACGAGATATTGCATCTCATATCTATGTTTCATGATAAGAAATAATATTCATTGCGAAGTGTTATGTATTCCTCGTCTACGATTCAAATGAATGTAAATGCGACATTGACTTGCAAGGAAATAGCGTTTGCAGATGTCTACGTATCGTAGCAATAGAGTTCTTATGATTCTTAAAACGCGATATCGCATCTCATTTCTATGTTTCATGGTAAGATAAACATGATTTGCGAAGTGTTATGTATTCCTCGTCTACACTTCAAATGAATGTGAATGTGACACTTCCTCGCTAGGAAATAGCGTTTGCAGATGTCTACGTATCGTTGCAATAGAGTTCTTATGATTCTTAAAACGCGATATCGCATCCCATTTCTATGTTTCATGGTAAGATATAATATGATTTGCGAAGTGTTATGTATTCCTCGTTTACACTTCAAGTGAATGTAAATGCGACACTTCTTTGCAAGGAAATAGCGTTTGCAGATGTCTACGTATCGTAGCAATAGAGTTCTTATGAATCTTAAAACGCGATATCGCATCACATTTCTATGTTTCATGGTAAGATATAATATGATTTGCGGAGTGTTATGTATTCCTCGTCTACACTTCAAATGAATGTGAATGCGACACTTCCTCGCTAGGAAATAGCGTTTGCAGATGTCTACGTATCGTTGCAATAGAGTTCTTATGATTCTTAAAACGCGATATCGCATCCCATTTCTATGTTTCATGGTAAGATATAATATGATTTGCGGAGTGTTATGTATTCCTCGTCTACATTTCAAATAAATGTAAATGCGACACTTCCTTGCAAGGAAATAGCGTTTGCAGATGTCTACGTATCGTAGCAATAGAGTTCTTATGATTCTTAAAACGCGATATCGCATCTCATTTCTATGTTTCATGGTAAGATATAATATGATTTGCGAAGTGTTATGTATTCCTCGCCTACACTTCAAATGAATGTGAATGCGACACTTTCTCGCTAGGAAATAGCGTTTGCAGATGTCTACGTATCGTAGCAATAGATTTCTAATGCTTCTTAAAACGCGATATCGCATCTAATTTCTATGTATCATTGTAAGATATAATATGATTTGCAATGTGTCATGTATTCCTCGTCTACACTTTAAATGAATTTAAATGCGACAATTCCTTGCTAGGAAATAGCGTCTGCAGATGTCTAGGTATCGTAGCAATAGAGTTCTAATGCTTCTTAAAACGCGATATCGCATCTCATTTCTATGTTTCATGGTAAGATATAATATGATTTGCGAAGTGTCATGTATTCTTCTTCTACACTTCAAATGAATGTAAATGCGACACTTCCTCGCTAGGAAATAGCGTCTGTATATGTCTAGGTATCGTAGCAATAGAGTTCTAATGCTTCTTAAAACGAGATATTGCATCTCATATCTATGTTTCATGATAAGATATAATATTCATTGCGGAGTGTTATGCATTCCTCGTCTACGATTCAAATGAAAGTAAATGCGACACTTCCTTGCAAGGAAATAGCGTCTGTAGATGTCTAGGTATCGTAGCAATAGAGTTCTAATGCTTCTTAAAACGAGATATTGCATCTCATATCTATGTTTCATGATAAGATATAATATTCATTGCGGAGTGTTATGCATTCCTCGTCTACGATTCAAATGAAAGTAAATGCGACACTTCCTTGCAAGGAAATAGCGATTGCAGATGTCTACGTATCGTAGCAATAGAGTTCATATGATTCTTAAATCGCGATAGCGCATCTCATTTCTATGTTTCAAGGTAAGATGTAATATGATTTGCGAAGTGTCATGTATTCCTCGTCTATACTTCAAATGAATGTAAATGCGACACTTCCTTGCTAGGAAATAGCGTCTGCAGATGTCTACCTAGCGTAGCAGTAGTGTTCTAGTGCTTCTTAAAACGCGATATCGCATCTCATTTCTATGTTTCATGGTAAGATATAATATGATTTGCGAAGTGTTATGTATTCCTCGTCTACACTTCAATTGAATGTAAATGCGACATTTCCTTGCAAGGAAATAGCGTTTGCAAATGTCTACCTATCGTAGCAGTAGTGTTCTAATGCTTCTTAGAACGCGATATCGCATCTCACTTCTATGTTTCATGGTAAGATATAATATGATTTGCGAAGTGTTATGTATTCCTCGCCTACACTTCAAATGAATGTGAATGCGACACTTTCTCGCTAGGAAATAGCGTTTGCAGATGTCTACGTATCGTAGCAATAGATTTCTAATGCTTCTTAAAACGCGATATCGCATCTAATTTCTATGTATCATTGTAAGATATAATATGATTTGCAATGTGTCATGTATTCCTCGTCTACACTTTAAATGATTTTAAATGCGACAATTCCTTGCTAGGAAATAGCGTCTGCAGATGTCTAGGTATCGTAGCAATAGAGTTCTAATGCTTCTTAAAACGCGATATCGCATTTCATTTCTATGTTTCATGGTAAGATATAATATGATTTGCGAAGTGTTATGTATTCCTCGTCTACACTTCAAATGAATGTAAATGCGACACTTCCTTGCTAGGGAATAGCATCTGTAAATGTCTAGGTATCGTAGCAATAGAGTTCTAATGCTTCTTAGAACGAGATGTTGCATCTCATATCTATGTATCATGATAAGATATAATATCCATTGCGGAGTGTTATGCATTCCTCGTCTACGATTCAAATGAATGTAAATGCGACACTTCTTTGCAAGGAAATAGCGTTTGCAGATGACTACGTATCGTAGCAATAGCGTTCTTATGATTCTTAAAACGCGATATCGCATCTCATTTCTATGTTTCATGGTAAGATATAATATGATTTGCGAAGTGTTATGTATTCCTCGTCTACACATGAACTGAATGTAAATGCGACACTTCCTTGCAAGGACATAGCGTTTGCAGATGTCTACGTATCGTAGCAATAGAGTTCTAATGCTTCTTAAAACGCGATATCGCATCTCATTTCTATGTTTCATGGTAAGATATAATATGATTTGCGAAGTGTTATGTATTCCTCGTCTACACTTCAAATGAATGTGAATGCGACACTTCCTCGCTAGGAAATAGCGTTTGCAGATGTCTACGTATCGTAGCAGTTGAGTTCTAATGCTTCTTAAAACGCGATATCGCATCTCATTTCTATGTTTCATGGTAAGATATAATATGATTTGCGAAGTGTTATGTATTCCTCGTCTACACATCAAATGAATGTTAGTGCGACACTTCCTTGCAAAGAAATAGTGTTTGCAGATGTCAACGTATCGTAGCAATAGAGTTCTTATGATTCTTAAAACGCGATATCGCATCTCATTTCTATGTTTCATGGTAAGGTATAATATGATTTGCGAAGTGTTATGTATCCGTCGTCTACACTTCAAATGAATGTAAATGCGACACTTTCTTGCAAGGGAATAGCGTTTGCAGATGTCTACGTATCGTAGCAATGGATTTCTGATGCTTCTTAAAGCGCGATATCGCATCTCATTTCTATGCTTCATGGTAAGGTATAATATGATTTGCGAAGTGTTATGTATCCGTCGTCTACACTTCAAATGAATGTAAATGCGACACTTTCTTGCAAGGAAATAGCGTTTGCAGATGTCTACGTATCGTAGCAATGGATTTCTGATGCTTCTTAAAACGCGATATCGCACCTCTTTTCTATGTTTCATGGTAAGGTATAATATGATTTGCGAAGTGTTATGTATTCCTCGTCTACACTTCAAATGAATGTAAATGCGACACTTCCTTGCAAGGAAATAGCGTTTGCAGATGTCTACTTATCGTAGCAATGGATTTCTGATGCTTCTTAAAACGCGATATCGCATCTCATTTCTATGTTTCATGGTAAGATATAATCTGGTTTGCGAAGTGTTATGTATTCCTCGTCTACACATCAAATGAATGTTAGTGCGACACTTCCTTGCAAAGAAATAGCGTTTGCAGATGTCAACGTATCGTAGCAATAGAGTTCTTATGATTCTTAAAACGCGATATCGCATCTCATTTCTATGTTTCATGGTAAGGTATAATATGATTTGCGAAGTGTTATGTATCCGTCGTCTACACTTCAAATTAATGTAAATGCGACACTTTCTTGCAAGGAAATAGCGTTTACAGATGTCTACGTATCGTAGCAATGGATTTCTGATGCTTCTTAAAGCGCGATATCGCATCTCATTTCTATGTTTCATGGTAAGGTATAATATGATTAAAGAAGTGTTATGTATTCCTCGTCTACACTTCAAATGAATGTAAATGCGACACTTGTTTGCAAGGAAATAGCGTTTGCAGATGTCTACGTATCGTAGCAATAGAGTTCTTATGATTCTTAAAACGCGATATCGCATCTCATTTCTATATTTCATGGTAAGATATAATATGATTTGCGAAGTGTTATGTATTCCTCGTCTACACTTCAGGTGAATGTAAATGCGACACTTCTTTGCAAAGAAATAGCGTTTGCAGATGTCTACGTATCGTAGCAGTAGAGTTCTTATGATTCTTAAAACGCGATATCGCATCTCATTTCTATGTTTCATGGTAAGATATAATATGATTTGCGAAGTGTTATGTATCCGTCGTCTACACTTCAAATGAATGTAAATGCGACACTTCCTTGCAAGGAAATAGCGTTTGCAAATGTCTACCTATCGTAGCAGTAGTGTTCTAATGCTTCTTAGAACGCGATGTCGCATCTCATTTCTATGTTTCATGGTAAGATATAATATGATTTGCGAACTGTTATGTATGCATCGTCTACACTTCAAATGAATATAAATGCGACACTTCCTCGCTAGGAAATAGCGTTTGCAGATGTCGACGTATCGTAGCAGTTGAGTTCTAATGCTTCATAAAACAAGATATTGCATCTCATATCTATGTTTCATGATAAGATATAATATTCATTGCGAAGTGTTATGTATTCATCGTCTACGATTCAAATGAATGTAAATGCGACAATTCCTTGCAAGGAAATAGCGTTTGCAAATGTCTACCTATCGTAGCAGTAGTGTTCTAATGCTTCTTAGAACGCGATGTCGCATCTCATTTCTATGTTTCATGGTAAGATATAATATGATTTGCGAACTGTTATGTATGCATCGTCTACACTTCAAATGAATGTGAATGTGACACTTCCTCGCTAGGAAATAGTGTTTGCTGATGTCTGCGTATCGTGGCAGTAGAGTTCTAATGCTTCTTAAAACGCGATATCGCATCTCATTTCTATGTTTCATGGTAAGGTATAATATGATTTGCGAAGTGTTATGTATTCCTCGTTTACACTTCAAGTGAATGTAAATGCGACACTTCTTTGCAAGGAAATAGCGTTTGCAGATGTCTACGTATCGTAGCAATAGAGTTCTTATGAATCTTAAAACGCGATATCGCATCACATTTCTATGTTTCATGGTAAGATATAATATGATTTGCGGAGTGTTATGTATTCCTCGTCTACACTTCAAATGAATGTGAATGCGACACTTCCTCGCTAGGAAATAGCGCTTGCAGATGTCTACGTATCGTTGCAATAGAGTTCTTATGATTCTTAAAACGCGATATCGCATCCCATTTCTATGTTTCATGGTAAGATATAATATGATTTGCGGAGTGTTATGTATTCCTCGTCTACATTTCAAATAAATGTAAATGCGACACTTCCTTGCAAGGAAATAGCGTTTGCAGATGTCTACGTATCGTAGCAATAGATTTCTAATGCTTCTTAAAACGCGATATCGCATCTCATTTCTATGTTTCATGGTAAGGTATAATATGATTTGCGAAGTGTTATGTATTCCTCGTCTACACTTCAAATGAATGTAACTGCGACACTTCCTTGCAAGGAAATAGCGTTTCCAGATGTCTAGGTATCATAGCAATGGATTTCTAATGCTTCTTAAAACGCGATATCGCATCTCATTTCTATGTTTCATGGTAAGATATAATATGATTTGCGAAGTGTCATGTATTCCTCGTCTACACTTCAAATGAATGTAAATGCGACACTTCCTTGCAAGGAAATGGCGTTTGCAGATGTCTGCGTATCGTAGCAATAGAGTTCTTATGATTCTTAAATCGCGATATTGCATCTCATTTCTATGTTTCATGGTAAGATATAATATGATTTGCGAAGTATCATGTATTCCTCGTCTACGATTCAAATGAATGTAAATGCGACACTTCCTTGCAAGGAAGTAGCGTCTGCAGATGTCTAGGTATCGTAGCAATAGAGTTCTAATGCTTCTTAAAACGCGATATCGCATCTCATTTCTATGTTTCACGATAAGATATAATATGATTTGCGAAGTGTTATGCATTCCTCGTCTACGATTCAAATGAATGTAAATGCGACACTTCCTTGCAAGGAAATAGCGTTTGCAGATGTCTACGTATCGTAGCAATAGAGTTCTTATGATTCTTAAAACGCGACATCGCATGTCATTTCTATGTTTCATGGTAAGATATAATATGATTTGCGAAGTGTCATGTATTCCTCGTCTACACTTCAAATGAATGTACATGCGACACTTCCTTGCAAGGAAATAGCGTCTGCAGATGTCTAGGTATCGTAGCAATAGAGTTCTAATGCTTCTTAAAACGCGATATCGCATCTCATTTCTATGTTTCATGATAAGATATAATATGATTTGCGAAGTGTTATACATTCCTCGTCTACGATTCAAATGAATGTAAATGCGACACTTCCTTGCAAGGAAATAGCGTTTGCAGATGTCTACGTATCGTAGCAATAGAGTTCTTATGATTCTTAAAACGCGATATCGCATCCCATTTCTATGTTTCATGGTAAGATAAAATATGATTTGCGAAGTGTCATGTATTCCTCGTCTACACTTCAAATGAATGTAAATGCGACACTTCCTTGCTAGGAAATAGCGTCTGCAGATGTCTACGTATCGTAGCAATAGAGTTCTAATGCTTTTTAAAACGCGATATCGCATCTCATTTCTATGTTTCATGGTAAGATATAATATGATTTGCGAAGTGTTATGCATTCCTCGTCTACGATTCAAATGAATGTAAATGCGACACTTCCTTGCAAGGAAATGGCGTTTGCAGATGTCTGCGTATCGTAGCAATAGAGTTCTTATGATTCTTAAAACGCGATATCGCATGTCATTTCTATGTTTCATGGTAAGATATAATATGATTTGCGAAGTGTCATGTATTCCTCGTCTACACTTCAAATGAATGCAAATGCGACACTTCCTTGCTTGGAAATAGCGTTTGCAGATGTCCATGTATCGTAGCAATAGATTTCTAATGCTTCTTAAAACGCGATATCGCATCTCATTTCTATGTTTCATGGTAAGGTATAATATGATTTGCGAAGTGTTGTGTATTCCTCGTCTACACTTCAAATGAATGTAAATGCGACACTTCCTTGCAAGGAAATAGCGTTTGCAGATGTCTACGTATCGTAGCAATGGATTTCTGATGCTTCTTAAAACGCGATATCGCATCTAATTTCTATGTTTCATGGTAAGATATAATATGATTTGCGAAGTGTCATGTATTCCTCGTCTACACTTCAAATGAATGTAAATGCGACACTTCCTTGCTAGGAAATAGCATCTGCAGATGTCTACGTATCGTAGCAATAGAGTTCTAATGCTTTCTAAAACGCGATATCGCATCTCATTTCTATGTTTCATGGTAAGATATAATATGATTTGCGAAGTGTCATGCATTCCTCGTCTACGATTCAAATGAATGTAAATGCGACACTTCCTGGCAAGGAAATAGCGTTTGCAGATTTATATGTATCGTAGCAATAGAGTTCTAATGCTTCTTAAAACGCGATATCGCATCTCATTTCTATTTTTCATGGTAAGATATAATATTCATTGCGAAGTGATATGCATTCGTCGTCTACGATTCAAATGAATGTAAATGCGACACTTCCTTGCTAGGAAATAGCGTCTGCAGATGTCTTGGTATCGTAGCAATAGAGATCTAATGCTTCTTAAAACGCGATATCGCATCTCATTCCTATGCTTCATGGTGAGATATAATATGATTTGCGAAGTGTTATGTATTCCTCGTCTACACTTCAAATGAATGTAAATGCGACACTTCCTTGCAAGGAAATAGCGTTTGCAGATGTCTACGTATCGTAGCAATAGAGTTCTTATGATTCTTAAAACGCGATATCGCATCTCATTTCTATGTTTCATGGTAAGATATAATATGATTTGCGAAGTGCTATGTATTCCTCGTCTACACTTCAAATGAATGTAAATGCGACACTTCCTTGCAAGGAAATAGCGTCTGCAGATTTCTAGGTATCGTAGCAATAGAGTTCTAATGCTTCTTAAAACGCGATATCGCATCTCATTTCTATGTATCACGGTAAGATATAATATGATTTGCGAAGTGCTATGTATTCCTCGTCTACACTTGAATTGAATGTAAATGCGACACTTCCTTGCAAGGAAATAGCGTCTGCAGATGTCTAGGTATCGTAGCAATAGATTTCTAATGCTTCTTAAAACGCGATATCGCATCTCATTTCTATGTTTCATGGTAAGATATAATATGATTTGCGAAGTGTCATGTATTCCTCGTCTACACTTCAAATGAATGTAAATGCGACACTTCCTTGCTAGGAAATAGCGTCTGCAGATGTCTACGTATCGTAGCAATAGAGTTCTAATGCTTCTTAAAACGCGATATCGCATCTCATTTCCATGTATCACGGTAAGATATAATAAGATTTGCGAAGTGTCATGTCTTTCTCGTCTACACTTCAAATGAATGTGAATGCGACACTTCCTCGCTAGGAAATAGCGTTTGCAGATGTCTACGTATCGTAGCAATAGATTTCTAATGCTTCTTAAAACGCGATATCGCATCTCATTTCTATGTTTCATGGTAAGATATAATATGATTTGCGAAGTGTCATGTATTCCTCGTCTACACTTCAAATGAATGTAAATGCGACACTTCCTTGCAAGGAAATAGCGTCTGCAGATGTCTAGGTATCGTAGCAATAGTGTTCTAATGCTTCTTAAAATGCGATATCGCATCTCATTTCTATGTATCACGGTAAGATATAATATGATTTGCGAAGTGTCATGTATTCCTCGTCTACACTTCAAATGAATGTAAATTCGACACTTCCTTGCTTGGAATAGCGTTTGCAGATGTCCATGTATCGTAGCAATAGATTTCTAATGCTTCTTAAAACGCGATATCGCATCTCATTTCTATGTTTCATGGTAAGGTATAATATGATTTGCGAAGTGTTGTGTATTCCTCGTCTACACTTCAAATGAATGTAAATGCGACACTTCCTTGCAAGGAAATAGCGTTTGCAGATGTCTACGTATCGTAGCAATGGATTTCTGATGCTTCTTAAAACGCGATATCGCATCTAATTTCTATGTTTCATGGTAAGATATAATATGATTTGCGAAGTGTCATGTATTCCTCGTCTACACTTCAAATGAATGTAAATGCGACACTTCCTTGCTAGGAAATAGCGTTTGCAGATGTCTACGTATCGTAGCAATAGAGTTCTAATGCTTTTTAGAACGCGATATCGCATCTCTTTTCTATGTTTCATGGTAAGATATAATATGATTTGCGAAGTGTCATGTATTCCTCGTCTACACTTCAAATGAATGTAATGCGACACTTCCTTGCTAGGAAATAGCATCTGCAGATGTCTACGTATCGTAGCAATAGAGTTCTAATGCTTTCTAAAACGCGATATCGCATCTCATTTCTATGTTTCATGGTAAGATATAATATGATTTGCGAAGTGTCATGTATTCCTCGTCTACGATTCAAATGAATGTAAATGCGACACTTCCTGGCAAGGAAATAGCGTTTGCAGATTTATATGTATCGTAGCAATAGAGTTCTAATGCTTCTTAAAACGCGATATCGCATCTCATTTCTATTTTTCATGGTAAGATATAATATTCATTGCGAAGTGATATGCATTCGTCGTCTACGATTCAAATGAATGTAAATGCGACACTTCCTTGCTAGGAATAGCGTCTGCAGATGTCTTGGTATCGTAGCAATAGAGATCTAATGCTTCTTAAAACGCGATATCGCATCTCATTCCTATGCTTCATGGTGAGATATAATATGATTTGCGAAGTGTTATGTATTCCTCGTCTACACTTCAAATGAATGTAAATGCGACACTTCCTTGCAAGGAAATAGCGTTTGCAGATGTCTACGTATCGTAGCAATAGAGTTCTTATGATTCTTAAAACGCGATATCGCATCTCATTTCTATGTTTCATGGTAAGATATAATATGATTTGCGAAGTGCTATGTATTCCTCGTCTACACTCAAATGAATGTAAATGCGACACTTCCTTGCAAGGAAATAGCGTCTGCAGATTTCTAGGTATCGTAGCAATAGAGTTCTAATGCTTCTTAAAACGCGATATCGCATCTCATTTCTATGTATCACGGTAAGATATAATATGATTTGCGAAGTGCTATGTATTCCTCGTCTACACTTGAATTGAATGTAAATGCGACACTTCTTGCAAGGAAATAGCGTCTGCAGATGTCTAGGTATCGTAGCAATAGATTTCTAATGCTTCTTAAAACGCGATATCGCATCTCATTTCTATGTTTCATGGTAAGATATAATATGATTTGCGAAGTGTCATGTATTCCTCGTCTACACTTCAAATGAATGTAAATGCGACACTTCCTTGCTAGGAAAATAGCGTCTGCAGATGTCTACGTATCGTAGCAATAGAGTTCTAATGCTTCTTAAAACGCGATATCGCATCTCATTTCCATGTATCACGGTAAGATATAATAAGATTTGCGAAGTGTCATGTCTTTCTCGTCTACACTTCAAATGAATGTGAATGCGACACATCCTCGCTAGGAAATAGCGTTTGCAGATGTCTACGTATCGTAGCAATAGATTTCTAATGCTTCTTAAAACGCGATATCGCATCTCATTTCTATGTTTCATGGTAAGATATAATATGATTTGCGAAGTGTCATGTATTCCTCGTCTACACTTCAAATGAATGTAAATGCGACACTTCCTTGCTAGGAAATAGCGTCTGCAGATGTCTACGTATCGTAGCAATAGAGTTCTAATGCTTCTTAAAACGCGATATCGCATCTCATTTCCATGTATCACGGTAAGATATAATAAGATTTGCGAAGTGTCATGTCTTTCTCGTCTACACTTCAAATGAATGTGAATGCGACACTTCCTCGCTAGGAAATAGCGTTTGCAGATGTCTACGTATCGTAGCAATAGATTTCTAATGCTTCTTAAAACGCGATATCGCATCTCATTTCTATGTTTCATGGTAAGATATAATATGATTTGCGAAGTGTCATGTATTCCTCGTCTACACTTCAAATGAATGTAAATGCGACACTTCCTTGCAAGGAAATAGCGTCTGCAGATGTCTAGGTATCGTAGCAATAGTGTTCTAATGCTTCTTAAAACGCGATATCGCATCTCATTTCTATGTTTCATGGTAAGATATAATATGATTTGCGAAGTGTCATGTATTCCTCGTCTACACTTCAAATGAATGTAAATGCGACACTTCCTTGCAAGGAAATAGCGTCTGCAGATTTCTAGTATCGTAGCAATAGAGTTCTAATGCTTCTTAAAACGCGATATCGCATCTCATTTCTATGTATCACGGTAAGATATAATATGATTTGCGAAGTGCTATGTATTCCTCGTCTACACTTGATTGAATGTAAATGCGACACTTCCTTGCAAGGAAATAGCGTCTGCAGATGTCTAGGTATCGTAGCAATAGATTTCTAATGCTTCTTAAAACGCGATATCGCATCTCATTTCTATGTTTCATGGTAAGATATAATATGATTTGCGAAGTGTCATGTATTCCTCGTCTACACTTCAAATGAATGTAAATGCGACACTTCCTTGCTAGGAAATAGCGTCTGCAGATGTCTACGTATCGTAGCAATAGAGTTCTAATGCTTCTTAAAACGCGATATCGCATCTCATTTCCATGTATCACGGTAAGATATAATAAGATTTGCGAAGTGTCATGTCTTTCTCGTCTACACTTCAAATGAATGTGAATGCGACACTTCCTCGCTAGGAAATAGCGTTTGCAGATGTCTACGTATCGTAGCAATAGATTTCTAATGCTTCTTAAAACGCGATATCGCATCTCATTTCTATGTTTCATGGTAAGATATAATATGATTTGCGAAGTGTCATGTATTCCTCGTCTACACTTCAAATGAATGTAAATGCGACACTTCCTTGCAAGGAAATAGCGTCTGCAGATGTCTAGGTATCGTAGCAATAGTGTTCTAATGCTTCTTAAAACGCGATATCGCATCTCATTTCTATGTATCACGGTAAGATATAATATGATTTGCGAAGTGTCATGTATTCCTCGTCTACACTTCAAATGAATGTAAATTCGACACTTCCTTGCTTGGAAATAGCGTTTGCAGATGTCCATGTATCGTAGCAATAGATTTCTAATGCTTCTTAAAACGCGATATCGCATCTCATTTCTATGTTTCATGGTAAGGTATAATATGATTTGCGAAGTGTTGTGTATTCCTCGTCTACACTTCAAATGAATGTAAATGCGACACTTCCTTGCAAGGAAATAGCGTTTGCAGATGTCTACGTATCGTAGCAATGGATTTCTGATGCTTCTTAAAACGCGATATCGCATCTCTTTTCTATGTTTCATGGTAAGATATAATATGATTTGCGAAGTGTTATGCATTCCTCGTCTACGATTCAAATGAATGTAAATGCGACACTTCCTTGCAAGGAAATAGCGTTTGCAGATGTCTACGTATCGTAGCAATAGAGTTCTTATGCTTCTTAAAACGCGATATCGCATCTCATTTCTATTTTTCATGGTAAGATATAATATGATTTGCGAAGTGTTATGTATTCCTCGTCTACACTTCAAATGAATGTAAATGCGACACTTCCTTGCTAGGAAATAGCGTCTGCAGATGTCTTGGTATCGTAGCAATAGAGATCTAATGCTTCTTAAACGCGATATCGCATCTCATTCCTATGCTTCATGGTAAAATATAATATGATTTGCGAAGTGTTATGTATTCCTCGTCTACACTTCAAATGAATGTAAATGCGACACTTCCTTGCAAGGAAATAGCGTTTGCAGATGTCTACGTATCGTAGCAATAGAGTTCTTATGATTCTTAAAACGCGATATCGCATCTCATTTCTATGTTTCATGGTAAGATATACTATGATTTGCGAAGTGCTATGTATTCCTCGTCTACACTTCAAATGAATGTAAATGCGACACTTCCTTGCAAGGAAATAGCGTCTGCAGATTTCTAGGTATCGTAGCAATAGAGTTTTAATGCTTCTTAAAACGCGATTTCGCATCTCATTTCTATGTATCACGGTAAGATATAATAAGATTTGCGAAGTGTCATGTATTCCTCTTCTGCACTTCAAATGAATGTAAATGCGACACTTCCTTGCAAGGAAATAGCGTCTGCAGATGTCTAGCTATCGTAGCAATGGAGTTCTAATGCTTCTTAAAACGCGATATCGCATCTCATTTCTATGTTTCATGGTAAGATATACTATGACTTGCGAAGTGCTATGTATTCCTCGTATACACTTCAAATCAATGTAAATGCGGCACTTCCTAGCTAGGAAATAGCGTTTGAAGATGTCTACGTATCGTAGCAGTAGAGTTCTAATGCTTCTTAAAACGCGATATCGCATCTCATTTCTATGTTTCATGGTAAGATATAATATGATTTGCGAAGTGTCATGTATTTCTCGTCTACGATTCAAATGAATGTAAATGCGACACTCCCTTGCAAGGAAATAGCGTTTGCAGATGTCTACGTATCGTAGCAGTAGAGTTCTTATGATTCTTAAAACGCGATATCGCATCTCATTTCTATGTTTCATGGTAAGGTATAATATGATTTGCGAAGTATCATGTATTCCTCGTCTACACTTCAAATGAATGTAAATGCGACACTTCCTTGCTAGGAAATAGCGTCTGCAGATGTCTAGGTATCGCAAGCAATAGAGATCTAATGCTTCTTAAAACGCGATATCGCATCTCATTCCTATGTTTCATGGTAAGATATAATATGATTTGCGAAGTGTTATGTATTCCTCGTCTACACTTCAAATGCGTGTAAATGCGACACTTCCTTGTAAGGAAATAGCGTTTGCAGATGTCTACGTATCTTGCAATAGAGTTCTTATGATTCTTAAAACGCGATATCGCATCTCATTTCTATGTTTCATGGTAAGGTATAATATGATTTGCGAAGTATCATGTATTCCTCGTCTACACTTCAAATGAATGTAAATGCGACACTTCCTTGCTTGGAAATAGCGTCTGCAGATGTCTAGGTATCGCAGCAATAGAGATCTTATGATTCTTAAATCGCGATATTGCATCTCATTTCTATGTTTCATGGTAAGATATAATATGATTTGCGAAGTGTTATGTATTCCTCGTCTACACTTCAAATGAATGTGAATGCGACACTTCCTCGCTAGGAAATAGCGTTTGCAGATGTCTACGTATCGTAGCAATAGATTTCTAATGCTACTTAAAACGCGATATCGCATCTCATTTCTATGTTTCATGGTAAGATATAATATTCATTGCGAAGTGTTATGCATTCCTCGTCTACGATTCAAATGAATGTAAATGCGACACTCCCTTGCAAGGAAAAAGCGTTTGCAGATGTCTACGTATCGAAGCAATAGAGTTCTAATGCTTCTTAAAACGCGATATCGCATCTCATTTCAATGTTTCATGGTAAGATATAATATTCATTGCTAAGTGTTATGCATTCCTCGTCTACGATTCAAATGAATGTAAATGCGACACTTCTTTGCAAGGAAATAGAGTTTGTAGATGTCTATGTATCGTAGCAATAGAGTTCTAATGCTTCTTAAAACGCGATATCGCATCTCATTTCTATGTTTCATGGTAAGATATAATATGATTTGCGAAGTGTCATGTATTCCTCGTCTACACTTCAAATGAATGTAAATGCGGCACTTCCTTGCTAGGAAATAGCGTCTGCAGATATCTACGTATCGTAGCAATAGCGTTCTAATGCTTTTTAGAACGCGATATCGCATCTCATTTCTATGTTTCATGGTAAGATATAATATGATTTGCGAAGTGTTATGCATTCCTCGTCTACGATTCAAATGAATGTAAATGCGACACTTCCTTGCAAGGAAATAGCGTTTGCAGATGTCTACGTATCGTAGCAATAGAGTTCTTATGATTCTTAAAACGCGATATCGCATCTTATTTCTATGTTTCATGGTAAGATATACTATGATTTGCGAAGTGCTATGTATTCCCCGTCTACACTTCAAATGAATGTAAATGCGACACTTCCTTGCAAGGAAATAGCGTCTGCAGATTTCTAGGTATCGTAGCAATAGAGTTTTAATGCTTCTTAAAACGCGATATCGCATCTCATTTCTATGTATCACGGTAAGATATAATAAGATTTGCGAAGTGTCATATATTCCTCGTCTACACTTCAAATGAATGTAAATGCGACACTTCCTCGCTAGGAAATAGCGTCTGCAGATGTCTACGTATCGTAGCAATAGAGTTCTAATGCTTCTTAAAACGCGATATCGCATCTCATTTCCATGTATCACGGTAAGATATAATAAGATTTGCGAAGTGTCATGTCTTTCTCGTCTACACTTCAAATGAATGTAAATGCGACACTTCCTTGCTAGGAAATAGCGTCTGCAGATGTCTTGGTATCGTAGCAATAGAGATCTAATGCTTCTTAAAACGCGATATCGCATCTCATTCCTATGCTTCATGGTAAGATATAATATGATTTGCGAAGTGTTATGTATTCCTCGTCTACACTTCAAATGAATGTAAATGCGACACTTCCTTGCAAGGAAATAGCGTTTGCAGATGTCAACGTATCGTAGCAATAGAGTTCTTATGATTCTTAAAACGCGATATCGCATCTCATTTCTATGTTTCATGGTAAGATATAATATGATTTGCGAAGTGCTATGTATTCCTCGTCTACACTTCAAATGAATGTAAATGCGACACTTCCTTGCAAGGAAATAGCGTCTGCAGATTTCTAGGTATCGTAGCAATAGAGTTCTAATGCTTCTTAAAACGCGATATCGCATCTCATTTCTATGTATCACGGTAAGATATAATAGGATTTGCGAAGTGTCACGTATTCCTCGTCTACACTTCAAATGAATGTAAATGCGACACTTCCTCGCTAGGAAATAGCGTTTGAAGATGTCTACGTATCGTAGCAGTAGAGTTCCAATGCTTCTTAAAACGCGATATCGCATCTCTTTTCTATGTTTCATGGTAAGATATAATATGATTTGCGAAGTGTCATGTATTTCTCGTCTACGATTCAAATGAATGTAAATGCGACACTCCCTTGCAAGGAAATAGCGTTTGCAGATGTCTACGTATCGTAGCAGTAGAGTTCTTATGATTCTTAAAACGCGATATCGCATCTCATTTCTATGTTTCATGGTAAGGTATAATATGATTTGCGAAGTATCATGTATTCCTCGTCTACACTTCAAATGAATGTAAATGCGACACTTCCTTGCTAGGAAATAGCGTCTGCAGATGTCTAGGTATCGCAGCAATAGAGATCTAATGCTGCTTAAAACGCGATATCCCATCTCATTCCTATGTTTCATGGTAAGATATAATATGATTTGCGAAGTGTTGTGTATTCCTCGTCTAAACTTCAAATGCGTGTAAATGCGACACTTAATTGTAAGGAAATAGCGTTTGCAGATGTCTACGTATCGTAGCAATAGATTTCTAATGCTACTTAAAACGCGATATCGCATCTCATTTCTATGTTTCATGGTAAGATATAATATTCATTGCGAAGTGTTATGCATTCCTCGTCTACGATTCAAATGAATGTAAATGCGACACTCCCTTGCAAGGAAATAGCGTTTGCAGATGTCTACGTATCGTAGCAATAGAGTTCTTATGATTCTTAAAACGCGATATCGCATCTCATTTCTATCTTTCATGGTAAGGTATAATATGATTTGCGAAGTATCATGTATTCCTCGTCTACACTTCAAATGAATGTAAATGCGACACTTCCTTGCTAGGAAATAGCGTCTGCAGACGTCTAGGTATCGTAGCAATAGAGTTCTAATGCTTCTTAAAACGCGATATCGCATCTCATTTCTATTTTTCATGGTGAGATATAATATGATTTGCGAAGTGTTATGTATTCTTCGTCTACACTTCAAATGAATGTAAATGCGACACTTCCTTGCTAGGAAATAGCGTCTGCAGATGTCTTGGTATCGTAGCAATAGAGATCTAATGCTTCTTAAAACGCGATATCGCATCTCATTCCTATGCTTCATGGTAAAATATAATATGATTTGCGAAGTGTTATGTATTCCTCGTCTACACTTCAAATGAATGTAAATGCGACACTTCCTTGCAAGGAAATAGCGTTTGCAGATGTCTACGTATCGTAGCAATAGAGTTCTTATGATTCTTAAAACGCAATATCGCATCTCATTTCTATGTTTCATGGTAAGATATACTATGATTTGCGAAGTGCTATGTATTCCTCGTCTACACTTCAAATGAATGTAAATGCGACACTTCCTTGCAAGGAAATAGCGTCTGCAGATTTCTAGGTATCGTAGCAATAGAGTTTTAATGCTTCTTAAAACGCGATATCGCATCTCATTTCTATGTATCACGGTAAGATATAATAAGATTTGCGAAGTGTCATGTATTCCTCGTCTACACTTCAAATGAATGTAAACGCGACACTTCCTTGCAAGGAAATAGCGTCTGCAGATGTCTAGGTATCGTAGCAATAGAGTTCTAATGCTTCTTAAAACGCGATATCGCATCTCATTTCTATGTTTCATGATAAGATATACTATGACTTGCGAAGTGCTATGTATTCCTCGTCTACACTTCAAATGAATGAAAATGCGACACTTCCTTGCAAGGAAATAGCGTCTGCAGATTTCTAGGTATCGTAGCAATAGAGTTTTAATGCTTCTTAAAACGCGATATCGCATCTCATTTCTATGTATCACGGTAAGATATAATAAGATTTGCGAAGTGTCATGTATTCCTCGTCTACACTTCAAATGAATGTAAATGCGACACTTCCTCGCTAGGAAATAGCGTTTGAAGATGTCTACGTATCGTAGCAGTAGAGTTCTAATGCTTCTTAAAACGCGATATCGCATCTCATTTCTATGTTTCATGGTAAGATATAATATGATTTGCGAAGTGTCATGTATTTCTCGTCTACGATTCAAATGAATGTAAATGCGACACTCCCTTGCAAGGAAATAGCGTTTGCAGATGTCTACGTATCGTAGCAATAGAGTTCTTATGATTCTTAAAACGCGATATCGCATCTCATTTCTATATTTCATGGTAAGGTATAATATGATTTGCGAAGTATCATGTATTCCTCGTCTACACTTCAAATGAATGTAAATGCGACACTTCCTTGCTAGGAAATAGCGTCTGCAGACGTCTAGGTATCGTAGCAATAGAGTTCTAATGCTTCTTAAAACGCGATATCGCATCTCATTTCTATTTTTCATGGTAAGATATAATATGATTTGCGAAGTGTTATGTATTCCTCGTCTACACTTCAAATGAATGTAAATGCGACACTTCTTTGCTAGGAAATAGCGTCTGCAGATGTCTTGGTATCGTAGCAATAGAGATCTAAGGCTTCTTAAAACGCGATATCGCATCTCATTCCTATGCTTCATGGTAAAATATAATATGATTTGCGAAGTGTTATGTATTCCTCGTCTACACTTCAAATGAATGTAAATGCGACACTTCCTTGCAAGGAAATAGCGTTTGCAGATGTCTACGTATCGTAGCAATAGAGTTCTTATGATTCTTAAAACGCGATATCGCATCTCATTTCTATGTTTCATGGTAAGATATGCTATGATTTGCGAAGTGCTATGTATTCCTCGTCTACACTTCAAATGAATGTAAATGCGACACTTCCTTGCAAGGAAATAGCGTCTGCAGATTTCTAGGTATCGTAGCAATAGAGTTTTAATGCTTCTTAAAACGCGATATCGCATCTCATTTCTATGTATCACGGTAAGATATAATAAGATTTGCGAAGTGTCATGTATTCCTCGTCTACACTTCAAATGAATGTAAACGCGACACTTCCTTGCAAGGAAATAGCGTCTGCAGATGTCTAGGTATCGTAGCAATAGAGTTCTAATGCTTCTTAAAACGCGATATCGCATCTCATTTCTATGTTTCATGGTTAGATATACTATGACTTGCGAAGTGCTATGTATTCCTCGTCTACACTTCAAATGAATGTAAATGCGACACTTCCTTGCAAGGAAATAGCGTCTGCAGATGTCTAGGAATCGCAGCAATAGAGATCTAATGCTTCTTAAAACGCGATATCGCATCTCATTCCTATGTTTCATGGTAAGATATAATATGATTTGCGAAGTGTTGTGTATTCCTCGTCTAAACCTCAAATGCGTGTAAATGCGACACTTAATTGTAAGGAAATAGCGTTTGCAGATGTCTACGTATCGTAGCAATAGAGTTCTTATGATTCTTAAAACGCGATATCGCATCTCATTTCTATATTTCATGGTAAGGTATAATATGATTTGCGAAGTATCATGTATTCCTCGTCTACACTTCAAATGAATGTAAATGCGACACTTCCTTGCTAGGAAATAGCGTCTGCAGATGTCTAGGTATCGTAGCAATTGAGTTCTAATGCTTCTTAAAACGCGATATCGCATCTCATTTCTATTTTTCATGGTAAGATATAATATGATTTGCGAAGTGTTATGTATTCCTCGTCTACACTTCAAATGAATGTAAATGCGACACTTCCTTGCTAGGAAATAGCGTCTGCAGATGTCTTGGTATCGTAGCAATAGAGATCTAAGGCTTCTTAAAACGCGATATCGCATCTCATTCCTATGCTTCATGGTAAAATATAATATGATTTGCGAAGTGTTATGTATTCCTCGTCTACACTTCAAATGAATGTAAATGCGACACTTCCTTGCAAGGAAATAGCGTTTGCAGATGTCTACGTAACGTAGCAATAGAGTTCTTATGATTCTTAAAACGCGATATCGCATCCCATTTCTATGTTTCATGGTAAGATATACTATGATTTGCGAAGTGCTATGTATTCCTCGTCTACACTTCAAATGAATGTAAATGCGACACTTCCTTGCAAGGAAATAGCGTCTGCAGATTTCTAGGTATCGTAGCAATAGAGTTTTAATGCTTCTTAAAACGCGATATCGCATCTCATTTCTATGTATCACGGTAAGATATAATAAGATTTGCGAAGTGTCATGTATTCCTTGTCTACACTTCAAATGAATGTAAATGCGACACTTCCTTGCAAGGAAATAGCGTCTGCAGATGTCTAGGTATCGTAGCAATAGATTTCTAATGCTACTTAAAACGCGATATCGCATCTCATTTCTATGTTTCATGGTAAGATATAATATTCATTGCGAAGTGTTATGCATTCCTCGTCTTCGATTCAAATGAATGTAAATGCGACACTCCCTTGCAAGGAAATAGCGTTTGCAGATGTCTACGTATCGAAGCAATAGAGTTCTAATGCTTCTTAAAACGCGAAATCGCATCTCATTTCAATGTTTCATGGTAAGATATAATATTCATTGCTAAGTGTTATGCATTCCTCGTCTACGATTCAAATGAATGTAAATGCGACACTTCTTTGCAAGGAAATAGCGTTTGCAGATGTCTATGTATCGTAGCAATAGAGTTCTAATGCTTCTTAAAACGCGATATCGCATCTCATTTCTATGTTTCATGGTAAGATATAATATGATTTGCGAAGTGTCATGTATTCCTCGTCTACACTTCAAATGAATGTAAATGCGACACTTCCTCGCTAGGAAATAGCGTTTGAAGATGTCTACGTATCGTAGCAGTAGAGTTCTAATGCTTCTTAAAACGCGATATCGCATCTCATTTCTATGTTTCATGGTAAGATATAATATGATTTGCGAAGTGTCATGTATTTCTCGTCTACGATTCAAATGAATGTAAATGCGACACTCCCTTGCAAGGAAATAGCGTTTGCAGATGTCTACGTATCGTAGCAATAGAGTTCTTATGATTCTTAAAACGCGATATCGCATCTCATTTCTATATTTCATGGTAAGGTATAATATGATTTGCGAAGTATCATGTATTCCTCGTCTACACTTCAAATGAATGTAAATGCGACACTTCCTTGCTAGGAAATAGCGTCTGCAGATGTCTAGGTATCGTAGCAATAGAGTTCTAATGCTTCTTAAAACGCGATATCGCATCTCATTTCTATTTTTCATGGTAAGATATAATATGATTTGCGAAGTGTTATGTATTCCTCGTCTACACTTCAAATGAATGTAAATGCGACACTTCCTTGCTAGGAAATAGCGTCTGCAGATGTCTTGGTATCGTAGCAATGGAGATCTAAGGCTTCTTAAAACGCGATATCGCATCTCATTCCTATGCTTCATGGTAAAATATAATATGATTTGCGAAGTGTTATGTATTCCTCGTCTACACTTCAAATGAATGTAAATGCGACACTTCCTTGCAAGGAAATAGCGTTTGCAGATGTCTACGTATCGTAGCAATAGAGTTCTTATGATTCTTAAAACGCGATATCGCATCTCATTTCTATGTATCACGGTAAGATATAATAAGATTTGCGAAGTGTCATGTATTCCTCGTCTACACTTCAAATGAATGTAAACGCGACACTTCCTTGCAAGGAAATAGCGTCTGCAGATGTCTAGGTATCGTAGCAATAGAGTTCTAATGCTTCTTAAAACGCGATATCGCATCTCATTTCTATGTTTCATGGTTAGATATACTATGACTTGCGAAGTGCTATGTATTCCTCGTCTATACTTCAAATGAATGTAAATGCGACACTTCCTTGCAAGGAAATAGCGTCTGCAGATTTCTAGGTATCGTAGCAATAGAGTTTTAATGCTTCTTAAAACGCGATATCGCATCTCATTTCTATGTATCACGGTAAGATATAATAAGATTTGCGAAGTGTCATGTATTCCTCGTCTACACTTCAAATGAATGTAAATGCGACACTTCCTAGCTAGGAAATAGCGTTTGAAGATGTCTACGTATCGTAGCAGTAGAGTTCTAATGCTTCTTAAAACGCGATATCGCATCTCATTTCTATGTTTCATGGTAAGATATAATATGATTTGCGAAGTGTCATGTATTTCTCGTCTATGATTCAAATGAATGTAAATGCGACACTCCCTTGCAAGGAAATAGCGTTTGCAGATGTCTACATATCGTAGCAATAGAGTTCTTATGATTCTTAAAACGCGATATCGCATCTCATTTCTATGTTTCATGGTAAGGTATAATATGATTTGCGAAGTATCATGTATTCCTCGTCTACACTTCAAATGAATCTAAATGCGACACTTCCTTGCTAGGAAATAGCGTCTGCAGATGTTTAGGTATCGCAGCAATAGAGATCTAATGCTTCTTAAAACGCGATATCGCATCTCATTCCTATGTTTCATGGTAAGATATAATATGATTTGCGAAGTGTTGTGTATTCCTCGTCTAAACTTCAAATGCGTGTAAATGCGACACTTAATTGTAAGGAAATAGCGTTTGCAGATGTCTACGTATCGTAGCAATAGAGATCTTATGATTCTTAAAACGCGATATCGCATCTCATTTCTATGTTTCATGGTAAGGTATAATATGATTTGCGAAGTATCATGTATTCCTCGTCTACACTTCAAATGAATGTAAATGCGACACTTCCTTGCTAGGAAATAGCGTCTGCAGATGTCTAGGTATCGCAGCAATAGAGATCTTATGATTCTTAAATCGCGATATTGCATCTCATTTCTATGTTTCATGGTAAGATATAATATGATTTGCGAAGTGTTATGTATTCCTCGTCTACACTTCAAATGAATGTGAATGCGACACTTCCTCGCTAGGAAATAGCGTTTGCAGATTTCTAGGTATCGTAGCAATAGAGTTTTAATGCTTCTTAAAACGCGATATCGCATCTCATTTCTATGTATCACGGTAAGATATAATAAGATTTGCGAAGTGTCATGTATTCCTCGTCTACACTTCAAATGAATGTAAACGCGACACTTCCTTGCAAGGAAATAGCGTCTGCAGATGTCTAGGTATCGTAGCAATAGAGTTCTAATGCTTCTTAAAACGCGATATCGCATCTCATTTCTATGTTTCATGGTTAGATATACTATGACTTGCGAAGTGCTATGTATTCCTCGTCTACACTTCAAATGAATGTAAATGCGACACTTCCTTGCAAGGAAATAGCGTCTGCAGATTTCTAGGTATCGTAGCAATAGAGTTTTAATGCTTCTTAAAACGCGATATCGCATCTCATTTCTATGTATCACGGTAAGATATAATAAGATTTGCGAAGTGTCATGTATTCCTCGTCTACACTTCAAATGAATGTAAATGCGACACTTCCTAGCTAGGAAATAGCGTTTGAAGATGTCTACGTATCGTAGCAGTAGAGTTCTAATGCTTCTTAAAACGCGATATCGCATCTCATTTCTATGTTTCATGGTAAGATATAATATGATTTGCGAAGTGTCATGTATTTCTCGTCTATGATTCAAATGAATGTAAATGCGACACTCCCTTGCAAGGAAATAGCGTTTGCAGATGTCTACATATCGTAGCAATAGAGTTCTTATGATTCTTAAAACGCGATATCGCATCTCATTTCTATGTTTCATGGTAAGGTATAATATGATTTGCGAAGTATCATGTATTCCTCGTCTACACTTCAAATGAATGTAAATGCGACACTTCCTTGCTAGGAAATAGCGTCTGCAGATGTCTAGGTATCGCAGCAATAGAGATCTAATGCTTCTTAAAACGCGATATCGCATCTCATTTCTATGTATCACGGTAAGATATAATAAGATTTGCGAAGTGTCATGTATTCCTCGTCTACACTTCAAATGAATGTAAACGCGACACTTCCTTGCAAGGAAATAGCGTCTGCAGATGTCTACGTATCGTAGCAATAGAGTTCTAATGCTTTTTAAAACGCGATATCGCATCTCATTTCTATGTTTCATGGTAAGATATAATATGATTTGCGAAGTGTTATGCATTCCTCGTCTACGATTCAAATGAATGTAAATGCGACACTTCCTTGCAAGGAAATAGCGTTTGCAGATGTCTACGTATCGTAGCAATAGAGTTCTAATGCTTCTTAAAACGCGATATCGCATCTCATTTCTATTTTTCATGGTAAGATATAATATTCATTGCGAAGTGATATGCATTCGTCGTCTACGATTCAAATGAATGTAAATGCGACACTTCCTTGCTAGGAAATAGCGTCTGCAGATGTCTATGTATCGTAGCAATAGAGATCTAATGCTTCTTAGAACGCGATATCGCATCTCATTTCTATTTTTCATGGTAAGATATAATATGATTTGCGAAGTGTTATGTATTCCTCGTCTACACTTCAAATGAATGTAAATGCGACACTTCCTTGCTAGGAAATAGCGTCTGCAGATGTCTTGGTATCGTAGCAATAGAGATCTAAGGCTTCTTAAAACGCGATATCGCATCTCATTCCTATGCTTCATGGTAAAATATAATATGATTTGCGAAGTGTTATGTATTCCTCGTCTACACTTCAAATGAATGTAAATGCGACACTTCCTTGCAAGGAAATAGCGTTTGCAGATGTCTACGTATCGTAGCAATAGAGTTCTTATGATTCTTAAAACGCGATATCGCATCCCATTTCTATGTTTCATGGTAAGATATACTATGATTTGCGAAGTGCTATGTATTCCTCGTCTACACTTCAAATGAATGTAAATGCGACACTTCCTTGCAAGGGAATAGCGTCCGCAGATTTCTAGGTATCGTAGAAATAGAGTTTTAATGCTTCTTAAAACGCGATATCGCATCTCAATTCTATGTATCACGGTAAGATATAATAAGATTTGCGAAGTGTCATGTATTCCTCGTCTACACTTCAAATGAATGTAAATGCGACACTTTCTCGCTAGGAAATAGCGTTTGCAGATGTCTACGTATCGTAGCAATAGATTTCTAATGCTACATAAAACGCGATATCGCATCTCATTTCTATGTTTCATGGTAAGATATAATATTCATTGCGAAGTGTTATGCATTCCTCGTCTACGATTCAAATGAATGTAAATGCGACACTCCCTTGCAAGGAAATAGCGTTTGCAGATGTCTACGTATCGAAGCAATAGAGTTCTAATGCTTCTTAAAACGCGAAATCGCATCTCATTTCAATGTTTCATGGTAAGATATAATATTCATTGCTAAGTGTTATGCATTCCTCGTCTACGATTCAAATGAATGTAAATGCGACACTTCATTGCAAGGAAATAGCGTTTGCAGATGTCTATGTATCGTAGCAATAGAGTTCTAATGCTTCTTAAAACGCGATATCGCATCTCATTTCTATGTTTCATGGTAAGATATAATATGATTTGCGAAGTGTCATGTATTCCTCGTCTACACTTCAAATGAATGTAAATGCGACACTTCCTTGCTAGGAAATAGCGTCTGCAGATGTCTACGTATCGTAGCAATAGGGTTCTAATGCTTTTTAGAACGCGATATCGCATCGCATTTCTATGTTTCATGGTAAGATATAATATGATTTGCGAAGTGTTATGCATTCCTCGTCTACGATTCAAATGAATGTAAATGCGACACTTCCTTGCAAGGAAATAGCGTTTGCAGATGTCTACGTATCGTAGCAATAGAGTTCTTATGATTCTTAAAACGCGATATCGCATCTTATTTCTATGTTTCATGGTAAGATATACTATGATTTGCGAAATGCTATGTATTCCTCGTCTACACTTCAAATGAATGTAAATGCGACACTTCCTTGCAAGGAAATAGCGTCTGCAGATTTCTAGGTATCGTAGCAATAGAGTTTTAATGCTTCTTAAAACGCGATATCGCATCTCATTTCTATGTATCACGGAAAGATATAATAAGATTTGCGAAGTGTCATGTATTCCTCGTCTACACTTCAAATGAATGTAAATGCGACACTTCCTCGCTAGGAAATAGCGTTTGAAGATGTCTACGTATCGTAGCAGTAGAGTTCTAATGCTTCTTAAAACGCGATATCGCATCTCATTTCTATGTTTCATGGTAAGATATAATATGATTTGCGAAGTGTCATGTATTTCTCGTCTACGATTCAAATGAATGTAAATGCGACACTCCCTTGCAAGGAAATAGCGTTCGCAGATGTCTACGTATCGTAGCAATAGAGTTCTTATGATTCTTAAAACGCGATATCGCATCTCATTTCTATATTTCATGGTAAGGTATAATATGATTTGCGAAGTATCATGTATTCTTCGTCTACACTTCAAATGAATGTAAATGCGACACTTCCTTGCTAGGAAATAGCGTCTGCAGATGTCTAGGTATCGCAGCAATAGAGACCTTATGATTCTTAAATCGCGATATTGCATCTCATTTCTATGTTTCATGGTAAGATAAAATATGATTTGCGAAGTGTCATGTATTCCTCGTCTACACTTCAAGTGAATGTAAATGCGACACTTCCTTGCTAGGAAATAGCGTCTGCAGATGTCTACGTATCGTAGCAATAGAGTTCTAATGCTTTTTATAACGCGATATCGCATCTCATTTCTATGTTTCATGGTAAGATATAATATGATTTGCGAAGTGTTATGCATTCCTCGTCTACGATTCAAATGAATGTAAATGCGACACTTCCTTGCAAGGAAATAGCGTTTGCAGATGTCTACGTATCGTAGCAATAGAGTTCTAATGCTTCTTAAAACGCGATATCGCATCTCATTTCTATTTTTCATGGTAAGATATAATATTCATTGCGAAGTGATATGCATTCGTCGTCTACGATTCAAATGAATGTAAATGCGACACTTCCTTGCTAGGAAATAGCGTCTGCAGATGTCTACGTATCGTAGCAATAGAGTTCTTATGATTCTTAAAACGCAATATCGCATCCCATTTCTATGTTTCATGGTAAGATATACTATGATTTGCGAAGTGCTATGTATTCCTCGTCTACACTTCAAATGAATGTAAATGCGACACTCCCTTGCAAGGAAATAGCGTTTGCAGATGTCTACGTATCGTAGCAATAGGGTTCTTATGATTCTTAAAACGCGATATCGCATCTCATTTCTATGTTTCATGGTAAGGTATAATATGATTTGCGAAGTATCATGTATTCCTCTTCTACACTTCAAATGAATGTAAATGCGACACTTCCTTGCTAGGAAATAGCGTCTGCAGATGTCTAGGTATCGCAGCAATAGAGATCTTATGATTCCTAAATCGCGATATTGCATCTCATTTCTATGTTTCATGGTAAGATATAATATGATTTGCGAAGTGTTATGTATTCCTCGTCTACACTTCAAATGAATGTGAATGCGACACTTCCTCGCTAGGAAATAGCGTTTGCAGATGTCTACGTATCGTAGCAATAGATTTCTAATGCTGCTTAAAACGCGATATCGCATCTCATTTCTATGTTTCATGGTAAGATATAATATTCATTGCGAAGTGTTATGCATTCCTCGTCTACGATTCAAATGAATGTAATTGCGACACTCCCTTGCAAGGAAATAGCGTTTGCAGATGTCTACGTATCGAAGCAATAGAGTTCTAATGCTTCTTAAAACGCGATATCGCATCTCATTTCAATGTTTCATGGTAAGATATAATATTCATTGCTAAGTGTTATGCATTCCTCGTCTACGATTCAAATGAATGTAAATGCGACACTTCTTTGCAAGGAAATAGCGTTTGTAGATGTCTATGTATCGTAGCAATAGAGTTCTAATGCTTCTTAGAACGCGATATCGCATCTCATTTCTATTTTTCATGGTAAGATATATTATGATTTGCGAAGTGTTATGTATTCCTCGTCTACACTTCAAATGAATGTAAATGCGACACTTCCTTGCTAGGAAATAGCGTCTGCAGATGTCTTGTTATCGTAGCATCAGAGATCTAAGTCTTCTTAAAACGCGATATCGCATCTCATTCCTATGCTTCATGGTGAAATATAATATGATTTGCGAAAGTGCTATGTATTCCTCGTCTACACTTCAAATGAATGTAAATGCGGCACTTCCTTGCAAGGAAATAGCGTCTGCAGATTTCTAGGTATCGTAGCAATAGAGTTTTAATGCTTCTTAAAACGCGATATCGCATCTCATTTCTATGTATCACGGTAAGATATAATAAGATTTGCGAAGTGTCATGTATTCCTCGTCTACACTTCAAATGAATGTAAATGCGACACTTCTTGCAAGGAAATAGCGTCTGCAGATGTCTAGGTATCGTAGCAATAGATTTCTAATGCTACTTAAAACGCGATATCGCATCTCATTTCTATGTTTCATGGTAAGATATAATATTCATTGCGAAGTGTTATGCATTCCTCGTCTACGATTCAAATGAATGTAAATGCGACACTCCCTTGCAAGGAAATAGCGTTTGCAGATGTCTACGTATCGAAGCAATAGAGTTCTAATGCTTCTAAAACGCGAAATCGCATCTCATTTCAATGTTTCATGGTAAGATATAATATTCATTGCTAAGTGTTATGCATTCCTCGTCTACGATTCAAATGAATGTAAATGCGACAATTCTTTGCAAGGAAATAGCGTTTGCAGATGTCTATGTATCGTAGCAATAGAGTTCTAATGCTGCTTAAAACGCGATATCGCATCTCATTTCCATGTTTCATGGTAAGATATAATATGATTTGCGAAGTGTCATGTATTCCTCGTCTACACTTCAAATGAATGTAAATGCGACACTTCCTTGCTAGGAAATAGCGTCTGCAGATGTCTACGTATCGTAGCAATAGAGTTCTAATGCTTATTAGAACGCGATATCGCATCTCATTTCTATGTTTCATGTTAAGATATAATATGATTTGCGAAGTGTTATGCATTCCTCGTCTACGATTCAAATGAATGTAAATGCGACACTTCCTTGCAAGGGAAATAGCGTTTGCAGATGTCTACGTATCGTAGCAATAGAGTTCTTATGATTCTTAAAACGCGATATCGCATCTTATTTCTATGTTTCATGGTAAGATATACTATGATTTGCGAAGTGCTATGTATTCCTCGTCTACACTTCAAATGAATGTAAATGCGACACTTCCTTGCAAGGAAAGTAGCGTCTGCAGATGTCTAGGTATCGCAGCAATAGAGACCTTATGATTCTTAAATCGCGATATTGCATCTCACTTCTATGTTTCATGGTAAGATATAATATGATTTGCGAAGTGTTATGTATTCCTCGTCTACACTTCAAATTAATGTGAATGCGACACTTCCTCGCTAGGAAATAGCGTTTGCAGATGTCTACGTATCGTAGCAATAAAGTTCTTATGATTCTTAAAACGCGATATCGCATCCCATTTCTATGTTTCATGGTAAGATAAAATATGATTTGCGAAGTGTCATGTATTCCTCGTCTACACTTCAAATGAATGTAAATGCGACACTTCCTTGCTAGGAAATAGCGTCTGCAGATGTCTACGTATCGTAGCAATAGAGTTCTAATGCTTTTTAAAACGCGATATCGCATCTCATTTCTATGTTTCATGGTAAGATATAATATGATTTGCGAAGTGTTATGCATTCCTCGTCTACGATTCAAATGAATGTAAATGCGACACTTCCTTGCAAGGAAATAGCGTTTGCAGATGTCTACGTATCGTAGCAATAGAGTTCTAATGCTTCTTAAAACGCGATATCGCATCTCATTTCTATGTTTCATGGTAAGATATAATATTCATTGCGAAGTGTTATGCATTCCTCGTCTACGATTCAAATGAATGTAATTGCGACACTCCCTTGCAAGGAAATAGCGTTTGCAGATGTCTACGTATCGAAGCAATAGAGTTCTAATGCTTCTTAAAACGCGATATCGCATCTCATTTCAATGTTTCATGGTAAGATATAATATTCATTGCTAAGTGTTATGCATTCCTCGTCTACGATTCAAATGAATGTAAATGCGACACTTCTTTGCAAGGAAATAGCGTTTTGTAGATGTCTATGTATCGTAGCAATAGAGTTCTAATGCTTCTTAGAACGCGATATCGCATCTCATTCTATTTTTCATGGTAAGATATATTATGATTTGCGAAGTGTTATGTATTCCTCGTCTACACTTCAAATGAATGTAAATGCGACACTTCCTTGCTAGGAAATAGCGTCTGCAGATGTCTTGTTATCGTAGCATCAGAGATCTAAGTCTTCTTAAAACGCGATATCGCATCTCATTCCTATGCTTCATGGTGAAATATAATATGATTTGCGAAGTGCTATGTATTCCTCGTCTACACTTCAAATGAATGTAAATGCGGCACTTCCTTGCAAGGAAATAGCGTCTGCAGATTTCTAGGTATCGTAGCAATAGAGTTTTAATGCTTCTTAAAACGCGATATCGCATCTCATTTCTATGTATCACGGTAAGATATAATAAGATTTGCGAAGTGTCATGTATTCCTCGTCTACACTTCAAATGAATGTAAATGCGACACTTCCTTGCAAGGAAATAGCGTCTGCAGATGTCTAGGTATCGTAGCAATAGATTTCTAATGCTACTTAAAACGCGATATCGCATCTCATTTCTATGTTTCATGGTAAGATATAATATTCATTGCGAAGTGTTATGCATTCCTCGTCTACGATTCAAATGAATGTAAATGCGACACTCCCTTGCAAGGAAATAGCGTTTGCAGATGTCTACGTATCGAAGCAATAGAGTTCTAATGCTTCTAAAACGCGAAATCGCATCTCATTTCAATGTTTCATGGTAAGATATAATATTCATTGCTAAGTGTTATGCATTCCTCGTCTACGATTCAAATGAATGTAAATGCGACAATTCTTTGCAAGGAAATAGCGTTTGCAGATGTCTATGTATCGTAGCAATAGAGTTCTAATGCTGCTTAAAACGCGATATCGCATCTCATTTCCATGTTTCATGGTAAGATATAATATGATTTGCGAAGTGTCATGTATTCCTCGTCTACACTTCAAATGAATGTAAATGCGACACTTCCTTGCTAGGAAATAGCGTCTGCAGATGTCTACGTATCGTAGCAATAGAGTTCTAATGCTTATTAGAACGCGATATCGCATCTCATTTCTATGTTTCATGTTAAGATATAATATGATTTGCGAAGTGTTATGCATTCCTCGTCTACGATTCAAATGAATGTAAATGCGACACTTCCTTGCAAGGAAATAGCGTTTGCAGATGTCTACGTATCGTAGCAATAGAGTTCTTATGATTCTTAAAACGCGATATCGCATCTTATTTCTATGTTTCATGGTAAGATATACTATGATTTGCGAAGTGCTATGTATTCCTCGTCTACACTTCAAATGAATGTAAATGCGACACTTCCTTGCAAGGAAATAGCGTCTGCAGATATCTAGGTATCGCAGCAATAGAGACCTTATGATTCTTAAATCGCGATATTGCATCTCACTTCTATGTTTCATGGTAAGATATAATATGATTTGCGAAGTGTTATGTATTCCTCGTCTACACTTCAAATTAATGTGAATGCGACACTTCCTCGCTAGGAAATAGCGTTTGCAGATGTCTACGTATCGTAGCAATAAAGTTCTTATGATTCTTAAAACGCGATATCGCATCCCATTTCTATGTTTCATGGTAAGATAAAATATGATTTGCGAAGTGTCATGTATTCCTCGTCTACACTTCAAATGAATGTAAATGCGACACTTCCTTGCTAGGAAATAGCGTCTGCAGATGTCTACGTATCGTAGCAATAGAGTTCTAATGCTTTTTAAAACGCGATATCGCATCTCATTTCTATGTTTCATGGTAAGATATAATATGATTTGCGAAGTGTTATGCATTCCTCGTCTACGATTCAAATGAATGTAAATGCGACACTTCCTTGCAAGGAAATAGCGTTTGCAGATGTCTACGTATCGTAGCAATAGAGTTCTAATGCTTCTTAAAACGCGATATCGCATCTCATTTCTATTTTTCATGGTAAGATATAATATTCATTGCGAAGTGATATGCATTCGTCGTCTACGATTCAAATGAATGTAAATGCGACACTTCCTTGCTAGGAAATAGCGTCTGCAGATGTCTACGTATCGTAGCAATAGAGTTCTTATGATTCTTAAAACGCGATATCGCATCCCATTTCTATGTTTCATGGTAAGATAAAATATGATTTGCGAAGTGTCATGTATTCCTCGTCTACACTTCAAATGAATGTAAATACGACACTTCCTTGCTAGGAAATAGCGTCTGCAGATGTCTACGTATCGTAGCAATAGAGTTCTAATGCTTTTTAAAACGCGATATCGCATCTCATTTCTATGTTTCATGGTAAGATATAATATGATTTGCGAAGTGTTATGCATTCCTCGTCTACGATTCAAATGAATGTAAATGCGACACTTCCTTCCAAGGAAATAGCGTTTGCAGATGTCTACGTATCGTAGCAATAGAGTTCTAATGCTTCTTAAAACGCGATATCGCATCTCATTTCTATTTTTCATGGTAAGATATAATATTCATTGCGAAGTGATATGCATTCGTCGTCTACGATTCAAATGAATGTAAATGCGACACTTCCTTGCTAGGAAATAGCGTCTGCAGATGTCTATGTATCGTAGCAATAGAGATCTAATGCTTCTTAGAACGCGATATCGCATCTCATTTCTATTTTTCATGGTAAGATATAATATGATTTGCGAAGTGTTATGTATTCCTCGTCTACACTTCAAATGAATGTAAATGCGACACTTCCTTGCTAGGAAATAGCGTCTGCAGATGTCTTGGTATCGTAGCAATAGAGATCTAAGGCTTCTTAAAACGCGATATCGCATCTCATTCCTATGCTTCATGGTAAAATATAATATGATTTGCGAAGTGTTATGTATTCCTCGTCTACACTTCAAATGAATGTAAATGCGACACTTCCTTGCAAGGAAATAGCGTTTGCAGATGTCTACGTATCGTAGCAATAGAGTTCTTATGATTCTTAAAACGCGATATCGCATCCCATTTCTATGTTTCATGGTAAGATATACTATGATTTGCGAAGTGCTATGTATTCCTCGTCTACACTTCAAATGAATGTAAATGCGACACTTCCTTGCAAGGGAATAGCGTCCGCAGATTTCTAGGTATCGTAGAAATAGAGTTTTAATGCTTCTTAAAACGCGATATCGCATCTCAATTCTATGTATCACGGTAAGATATAATAAGATTTGCGAAGTGTCATGTATTCCTCGTCTACACTTCAAATGAATGTAAATGCGACACTTTCTCGCTAGGAAATAGCGTTTGCAGATGTCTACGTATCGTAGCAATAGATTTCTAATGCTACATAAAACGCGATATCGCATCTCATTTCTATGTTTCATGGTAAGATATAATATTCATTGCGAAGTGTTATGCATTCCTCGTCTACGATTCAAATGAATGTAAATGCGACACTCCCTTGCAAGGAAATAGCGTTTGCAGATGTCTACGTATCGAAGCAATAGAGTTCTAATGCTTCTTAAAACGCGAAATCGCATCTCATTTCAATGTTTCATGGTAAGATATAATATTCATTGCTAAGTGTTATGCATTCCTCGTCTACGATTCAAATGAATGTAAATGCGACACTTCATTGCAAGGAAATAGCGTTTGCAGATGTCTATGTATCGTAGCAATAGAGTTCTAATGCTTCTTAAAACGCGATATCGCATCTCATTTCTATGTTTCATGGTAAGATATAATATGATTTGCGAAGTGTCATGTATTCCTCGTCTACACTTCAAATGAATGTAAATGCGACACTTCCTTGCTAGGAAATAGCGTCTGCAGATGTCTACGTATCGTAGCAATAGGGTTCTAATGCTTTTTAGAACGCGATATCGCATCGCATTTCTATGTTTCATGGTAAGATATAATATGATTTGCGAAGTGTTATGCATTCCTCGTCTACGATTCAAATGAATGTAAATGCGACACTTCCTTGCAAGGAAATAGCGTTTGCAGATGTCTACGTATCGTAGCAATAGAGTTCTTATGATTCTTAAAACGCGATATCGCATCTTATTTCTATGTTTCATGGTAAGATATACTATGATTTGCGAAATGCTATGTATTCCTCGTCTACACTTCAAATGAATGTAAATGCGACACTTCCTTGCAAGGAAATAGCGTCTGCAGATTTCTAGGTATCGTAGCAATAGAGTTTTAATGCTTCTTAAAACGCGATATCGCATCTCATTTCTATGTATCACGGAAAGATATAATAAGATTTGCGAAGTGTCATGTATTCCTCGTCTACACTTCAAATGAATGTAAATGCGACACTTCCTCGCTAGGAAATAGCGTTTGAAGATGTCTACGTATCGTAGCAGTAGAGTTCTAATGCTTCTTAAAACGCGATATCGCATCTCATTTCTATGTTTCATGGTAAGATATAATATGATTTGCGAAGTGTCATGTATTTCTCGTCTACGATTCAAATGAATGTAAATGCGACACTCCCTTGCAAGGAAATAGCGTTCGCAGATGTCTACGTATCGTAGCAATAGAGTTCTTATGATTCTTAAAACGCGATATCGCATCTCATTTCTATATTTCATGGTAAGGTATAATATGATTTGCGAAGTATCATGTATTCTTCGTCTACACTTCAAATGAATGTAAATGCGACACTTCCTTGCTAGGAAATAGCGTCTGCAGATGTCTAGGTATCGCAGCAATAGAGACCTTATGATTCTTAAATCGCGATATTGCATCTCATTTCTATGTTTCATGGTAAGATATAATATGATTTGCGAAGTGTTATGTATTCCTCGTCTACACTTCAAACTAATGTGAATGCGACACTTCCTCGCTAGGAAATAGCGTTTGCAGATGTCTACGTATCGTAGCAATAAAGATCTTATGATTCTTAAAACGCGATATCGCATCCCATTTCTATGTTTCATGGTAAGATAAAATATGATTTGCGAAGTGTCATGTATTCCTCGTCTACGATTCAAATGAATGTAAATGCGACACTTCCTTGCAAGGAAATAGCGTTTGCAGATGTCTACGTATCGTAGCAATAGAGTTCTAATGCTTTTTAAAACGCGATATCGCATCTCATTTCTATTTTTCATGGTAAGATATAATATTCATTGCGAAGTGATATGCATTCGTCGTCTACGATTCAAATGAATGTAAATGCGACACTTCCTTGCTAGGAAATAGCGTCTGCAGATGTCTACGTATCGTAGCAATAGAGTTCTTATGATTCTTAAAACGCGATATCGCATCCCATTTCTACGTTTCATGGTAAGATATACTATGATTTGCGAAGTGCTCTGTATTCCTCGTCTACACTTCAAATGAATGTAAATGCGACACTCCCTTGCAAGGAAATAGCGTTTGCAGATGTCTACGTATCGTAGCAATAGGGTTCTTATGATTCTTAAAACGCGATATCGCATCTCATTTCTATATTTCATGGTAAGGTATAATATGATTTGCGAAGTATCATGTATTCCTCGTCTACACTTCAAATGAATGTAAATGCGACACTTCCTTGCTAGGAAATAGCGTCTGCAGATGTCTAGGTATCGCAGCAATAGAGACCTTATGATTCTTAAATCGCGATATTGCATCTCATTTCTATGTTTCATGGTAAGATATAATATGATTTGCGAAGTGTTATGTATTCCTCGTCTACACTTCAAATTAATGTGCATGCGACACTTCCTCGCTAGGAAATAGCGTTTGCAGATGTCTACGTATCGTAGCAATAAAGTTCTTATGATTCTTAAAACGCGATATCGCATCCCATTTCTATGTTTCATGGTAAGATAAAATATGATTTGCGAAGTGTCATGTATTCCTCGTCTACGCTTCAAATGAATGTAAATGCGACACTTCCTTGCTAGGAAATAGCGTCTGCAGATGTCTACGTATCGTAGCAATAGAGTTCTAATGCTTTTTAAAACGCGATATCGCATCTCATTTCTATGTTTCATGGTAAGATATAATATGATTTGCGAAGTGTTATGCATTCCTCGTCTACGATTCAAATGAATGTAAATGCGACACTTCCTTGCAAGGAAATAGCGTTTGCAGATGTCTACGTATCGTAGCAATAGAGTTCTAATGCTTCTTAAAACGCGATATCGCATCTCATTTCTATTTTTCATGGTAAGATATAATATTCATTGCGAAGTGATATGCATTCGTCGTCTACGATTCAAATGAATGTAAATGCGACACTTCCTTGCTAGGAAATAGCGTCTGCAGATGTCTATGTATCGTAGCAATAGAGTTCTAATGCTTCTTAGAACGCGATATCGCATCTCATTTCTATTTTTCATGGTAAGATATAATATGATTTGCGAAGTGTTATGTATTCCTCGTCTACACTTCAAATGAATGTAAATGCGACACTTCCTTGCTAGGAAATAGCGTCTGCAGATGTCTTGGTATCGTAGCAATAGAGATCTAAGGCTTCTTAAAACGCGATATCGCATCTCATTCCTATGCTTCATGGTAAAATATAATATGATTTGCGAAGTGTTATGTATTCCTCGTCTACACTTCAAATGAATGTAAATGCGACACTTCCTTGCTAGGAAATAGCGTCTGCAGATGTCTACGTATCGTAGCAATAGAGTTCTAATGCTTATTAGAACGCGATATCGCATCTCATTTCTATGTTTCATGGTAAGATATAATATGATTTGCGAAGTGTTATGCATTCCTCGTCTACGATTCAAATGAATGTAAATGCGACACTTCATTGCAAGGAAATAGCGTTTGCAGATGTCTATGTATCGTAGCAATAGAGTTCTAATGCTTCTTAAAACGCGATATCGCATCTCATTTCTATGTTTCATGGTAAGATATAATATGATTTGCGAAGTGTCATGTATTCCTCGTCTACACTTCAAATGAATGTAAATGCGACACTTCCTTGCTAGGAAATAGCGTCTGGAGATGTCTACGTATCGTAGCAATAGGGTTCTAATGCTTTTTAGAACGCGATATCGCATCGCATTTCTATGTTTCATGGTAAGATATAATATGATTTGCGAAGTGTTATGCATTCCTCGTCTACGATTCAAATGAATGTAAATGCGACACTTCCTTGCAAGGAAATAGCGTTTGCAGATGTCTACGTATCGTAGCAATAGAGTTCTTATGATTCTTAAAACGCGATATCGCATCTTATTTCTATGTTTCATGGTAAGATATACTATGATTTGCGAAATGCTATGTATTCCTCGTCTACACTTCAAATGAATGTAAATGCGACACTTCCTTGCAAGGAAATAGCGTCTGCAGATTTCTAGGTATCGTAGCAATAGAGTTTTAATGCTTCTTAAAACGCGATATCGCATCTCATTTCTATGTATCACGGAAAGATATAATAAGATTTGCGAAGTGTCATGTATTCCTCGTCTACACTTCAAATGAATGTAAATGCGACACTTCCTCGCTAGGAAATAGCGTTTGAAGATGTCTACGTATCGTAGCAGTAGAGTTCTAATGCTTCTTAAAACGCGATATCGCATCTCATTTCTATGTTTCATGGTAAGATATAATATGATTTGCGAAGTGTCATGTATTTCTCGTCTACGATTCAAATGAATGTAAATGCGACACTCCCTTGCAAGGAAATGGCGTTTGCAGATGTCTACGTATCGTAGCAATAGAGTTCTTATGATTCTTAAAACGCGATATCGCATCTCATTTCTATATTTCATGGTAAGGTATAATATGATTTGCGAAGTATCATGTATTCTTCGTCTACACTTCAAATGAATGTAAATGCGACACTTCCTTGCTAGGAAATAGCGTCTGCAGATGTCTAGGTATCGCAGCAATAGAGACCTTATGATTCTTAAATCGCGATATTGCATCTCATTTCTATGTTTCATGGTAAGATATAATATGATTTGCGAAGTGTTATGTATTCCTCGTCTACACTTCAAACTAATGTGAATGCGACACTTCCTCGCTAGGAAATAGCGTTTGCAGATGTCTACGTATCGTAGCAATAAAGATCTTATGATTCTTAAAACGCGATATCGCATCCCATTTCTATGTTTCATGGTAAGATAAAATATGATTTGCGAAGTGTCATGTATTCCTCGTCTACGATTCAAATGAATGTAAATGCGACACTTCCTTGCAAGGAAATAGCGTTTGCAGATGTCTACGTATCGTAGCAATAGAGTTCTAATGCTTTTTAAAACGCGATATCGCATCTCATTTCTATTTTTCATGGTAAGATATAATATTCATTGCGAACTGATATGCATTCGTCGTCGACGATTCAAATGAAAGTAAATGCGACACTTCCTTGCTAGGAAATAGCGTCTGCAGATGTCTACGTATCGTAGCAATAGAGTTCTTATGATTCTTAAAACGCGATATCGCATCCCATTTCTATGTTTCATGGTAAGATATACTATGATTTGCGAAGTGCTATGTATTCCTCGTCTACACTTCAAATGAATGTAAATGCGACACTCCCTTGCAAGGAAATAGCGTTTGCAGATGTCTACGTATCGTAGCAATAGGGTTCTTATGATTCTTAAAACGCGATATCGCATCTCATTTCTATATTTCATGGTAAGGTATAATATGATTTGCGAAGTATCATGTATTCCTCGTCTACACTTCAAATGAATGTAAATGCGACACTTCCTTGCTAGGAAATAGCGTCTGCAGATGTCTAGGTATCGCAGCAATAGAGACCTTATGATTCTTAAATCGCGATATTGCATCTCATTTCTATGTTTCATGGTAAGATATAATATGATTTGCGAAGTGTTATGTATTCCTCGTCTACACTTCAAATTAATGTGCATGCGACACTTCCTCGCTAGGAAATAGCGTTTGCAGATGTCTACGTATCGTAGCAATAAAGTTCTTATGATTCTTAAAACGCGATATCGCATCCCATTTCTATGTTTCATGGTAAGATAAAATATGATTTGCGAAGTGTCATGTATTCCTCGTCTACGCTTCAAATGAATGTAAATGCGACACTTCCTTGCTAGGAAATAGCGTCTGCAGATGTCTACGTATCGTAGCAATAGAGTTCTAATGCTTTTTAAAACGCGATATCGCATCTCATTTCTATGTTTCATGGTAAGATATAATATGATTTGCGAAGTGTTATGCATTCCTCGTCTACGATTCAAATGAATGTAAATGCGACACTTCCTTGCAAGGAAATAGCGTTTGCAGATGTCTACGTATCGTAGCAATAGAGTTCTAATGCTTCTTAAAACGCGATATCGCATCTCATTTCTATTTTTCATGGTAAGATATAATATTCATTGCGAAGTGATATGCATTCGTCGTCTACGATTCAAATGAATGTAAATGCGACACTTCCTTGCTAGGAAATAGCGTCTGCAGATGTCTATGTATCGTAGCAATAGAGTTCTAATGCTTCTTAGAACGCGATATCGCATCTCATTTCTATTTTTCATGGTAAGATATAATATGATTTGCGAAGTGTTATGTATTCCTCGTCTACACTTCAAATGAATGTAAATGCGACACTTCCTTGCTAGGAAATAGCGTCTGCAGATGTCTTGGTATCGTAGCAATAGAGATCTAAGGCTTCTTAAAACGCGATATCGCATCTCATTCCTATGCTTCATGGTAAAATATAATATGATTTGCGAAGTGTTATGTATTCCTCGTCTACACTTCAAATGAATGTAAATGCGACACTTCCTTGCTAGGAAATAGCGTCTGCAGATGTCTACGTATCGTAGCAATAGAGTTCTAATGCTTATTAGAACGCGATATCGCATCTCATTTCTATGTTTCATGGTAAGATATAATATGATTTGCGAAGTGTTATGCATTCCTCGTCTACGATTCAAATGAATGTAAATGCGACACTTCCTTGCAAGGAAATAGCGTTTGCAGATGTCTACGTATCGTAGCAATAGAGTTCTTATGATTCTTAAAACGCGATATCGCATCTTATTTCTATGTTTCATGGTAAGATATAATAAGATTTGCGAAGTGTCATGTATTCCTCGTCTACACTTCAAATGAATGTTAATGCGACACTTCCTAGCCGGGAAATAGCGTTTGAAGATGTCTACGTATCGTAGCAGTAGAGTTCTAATGATTCTTAAAACGCGATATCGCATCTCATTTCTATGTTTCATGGTAAGATATAATATGATTTGCGAAGTGTCATGTATTTCTCGTCTACGATTCAAATGAATGTAAATGCGACACTCCCTTGCAAGGAAATAGCGTTTGCAGATGTCTACGTATCGTAGCAATAGAGTTCTTATGATTCTTAAAACGCGATATCGCATCTCATTTCTATATTTCATGGTAAGGTATAATATGATTTGCGAAGTATCATGTATTCTTCGTCTACACTTCAAATGAATGTAAATGCGACACTTCCTTGCTAGGAAATAGCGTCTGCAGATGTCTAGGTATCGCAGCAATAGAGACCTTATGATTCTTAAATCGCGATATTGCATCTCATTTCTATGTTTCATGGTAAGATATAATATGATTTGCGAAGTGTTATGTATTCCTCGTCTACACTTCAAACTAATGTGAATGCGACACTTCCTCGCTAGGAAATAGCGTTTGCAGATGTCTACGTATCGTAGCAATAAAGATCTTATGATTCTTAAAACGCGATATCGCATCCCATTTCTATGTTTCATGGTAAGATAAAATATGATTTGCGAAGTGTCATGTATTCCTCGTCTACGATTCAAATGAATGTAAATGCGACACTTCCTTGCAAGGAAATAGCGTTTGCAGATGTCTACGTATCGTAGCAATAGTGTTCTAATGCTTTTTAAAACGCGATATCGCATCTCATTTCTATTTTTCATGGTAAGATATAATATTCATTGCGAACTGATATGCATTCGTCGTCGACGATTCAAATGAATGTAAATGCGACACTTCCTTGCTAGGAAATAGCGTCTGCAGATGTCTACGTATCGTAGCAATAGAGTTCTTATGATTCTTAAAACGCGATATCGCATCCCATTTCTATGTTTCATGGTAAGATATACTATGATTTGCGAAGTGCTATGTATTCCTCGTCTACACTTCAAATGAATGTAAATGCGACACTCCCTTGCAAGGAAATAGCGTTTGCAGATGTCTACGTATCGTAGCAATAGGGTTCTTATGATTCTTAAAACGCGATATCGCATCTCATTTCTATATTTCATGGTAAGGTATAATATGATTTGCGAAGTATCATGTATTCCTCGTCTACACTTCAAATGAATGTAAATGCGACACTTCCTTGCTAGGAAATAGCGTCTGCAGATGTCTAGGTATCGCAGCAATAGAGACCTTATGATTCTTAAATCGCGATATTGCATCTCATTTCGATGTTTCATGGTAAGATATAATATGATTTGCGAAGTGTTATGTATTCCTCGTCTACACTTCAAATTAATGTGCATGCGACACTTCCTCGCTAGGAAATAGCGTTTGCAGATGTCTACGTATCGTAGCAATAAAGTTCTTATGATTCTTAAAACGCGATATCGCATCCCATTTCTATGTTTCATGGTAAGATAAAATATGATTTGCGAAGTGTCATGTATTCCTCGTCTACGCTTCAAATGAATGTAAATGCGACACTTCCTTGCTAGGAAATAGCGTCTGCAGATGTCTACGTATCGTAGCAATAGAGTTCTAATGCTTTTTAAAACGCGATATCGCATCTCATTTCTATGTTTCATGGTAAGATATAATATGATTTGCGAAGTGTTATGCATTCCTCGTCTACGATTCAAATGAATGTAAATGCGACACTTCCTTGCAAGGAAATAGCGTTTGCAGATGTCTACGTATCGTAGCAATAGAGTTCTAATGCTTCTTAAAACGCGATATCGCATCTCATTTCTATTTTTCATGGTAAGATATAATATTCATTGCGAAGTGATATGCATTCGTCGTCTACGATTCAAATGAATGTAAATGCGACACTTCCTTGCTAGGAAATAGCGTCTGCAGATGTCTATGTATCGTAGCAATAGAGTTCTAATGCTTCTTAGAACGCGATATCGCATCTCATTTCTATTTTTCATGGTAAGATATAATATGATGTGCGAAGTGTCATGTATTCCTCGTCTACACTTCAAATGAATGTAAATGCGACACTTCCTTGCTTGGAAATAGCGTTTGCAGATGTCTATGTATCGTAGCAATAGATTTCTAATGCTTCTTAAAACGCGATATCGCATCTCATTTCTATGTTTCATGGTAAGGTATAATATGATTTGCGAAGTGTTGTGTATTCCTCGTCTACACTTCAAATGAATGTAAATGCGACACATCCTTGCAAGGAAATAGCGTTTGCAGATGTCTACGTATCGTAGCAATGGATTTCTGATGCTTCTTAAAACGCGATATCGCATCTCATTTCTATGTTTCATGGTAAGATATAATATGATTTGCGAAGTGTCATGTATTCCTCGTCTACACTTCAAATGAATGTAAATGCAACACTTCCTTGCTAGGAAATAGCGTCTGCAGATGTCTACGTATCGTAGCAATACAGTTCTAATGCTTTTTAAAACGCGATATCGCATCTCATTTCTATGTTTCATGGTAAGATATAATATGATTTGCGAAGTGTCATGCATTCCTCGTCTACGATTCAAATGAATGTAAATGCGACACTTCCTTGCAAGGAAATAGAGTTTGCAGATGTCTATGTATCGTAGCAATAGAGTTCTAATGCTTCTTAAAACGCGATATCGCATCTCATTTCTATTTTTCATGGTAAGATATAATATTCATTGCGAAGTGATATGCATTCGTCGTCTACGATTCAAATGAATGTAAATGCGACACTTCCTTGCTAGGAAATAGCGTCTGCAGATGTCTTGGTATCGTAGCAATAGAGATCTAATGCTTCTTAAAACGCGATATCGCATCTCATTCCTATGCTTCATGGTAAGATATAATATGATTTGCGAAGTGTTATGTATTCCTCGTCTACACTTCAAATGAATGTAAATGCGACACTTCCTTGCAAGGAAATAGCGTTTGCAGATGTCTACGTATCGTAGCAATAGAGTTCTTATGATTCTTAAAACGCGATATCGCATCTCATTTCTATGTTTCATGGTAAGATATAATATGGTTTGCGAAGTGCTATGTATTCCTCGTCTACACTTCAAATGAATGTAAATGCGACACTTCCTTGCAAGGAAATAGCGTCTGCAGATTTCTAGGTATCGTGGCAATAGAGTTCTAATGCTTCTTAAAACGCGATATCGCATCTCATTTCTGTGTATCACGGTAAGATATAATAAGATTTGCGAAGTGTCATGTATTCCTCGTCTACACTTCAAATGATTGTAAATGCGACACTTCCTCGCTAGGAAATAGCGTTTGAAGATGTCTACGTATCGTAGCAGTAGAGTTCCAATGCTTCTTAAAACGCGATATCGCATCTCATTTCTATGTTTCATGGTAAGATATAATATGATTTGCGAAGTGTCATGTATTTCTCGTCTACGATTCAAATGAATGTAAATGCGACACTCCCTTGCAAGGAAATAGCGTTTGCAGATGTCTACGTATCGTAGCAGTAGAGTTCTTACGATTCTTAAAACGCGATATCGCATCTCATTTCTATGTTTCATGGTAAGGTATAATATGATTTGCGAAGTATCATGTATTCCTCGTCTACACTTCAAATGAATGTAAATGCGACACTTCCTTGCTAGGAAATAGTGTTTGCAGATGTGTATGTATCGTAGCAATAGATTTCTAATGCTTCTTAAAACGCGATATCGCATCTCATTTCTATGTTTCATGGTAAGATATAATATTCATTGCTAAGTGTTATGCATTCCTCGTCTACACTTCAAATGAATGTAAATGCGACACTTCCTTGCAAGGAAATAGCGTCTGCAGATGTCTAGGTATCGTAGCAATAGAGTTCTAATGCTTCTTAAAACGCGATATCGCATCTCATTTCTATGTTTCATGGTAAGATATAATATTCATTGCTAAGTGTTATGCATTCCTCGTCTACACTTCAAATGAATGTAAATGCGACACTTCCTTGCAAGGAAATAGCGTCTGCAGATGTCTAGGTATCGTAGCAATAGAGTTCTAATGCTTCTTAAAACGCGATATCGCAACTAATTTCTATGTTTCATGATAAGATATAATATGATTTGCGAAGTGTTATGCATTCCTCGTCTACGATTCAAATGAATGTAAATGCGACACTTCCTTGCAAGGAAATAGCGTTTGCAGATGTCTACGTATCGTAGCAATAGATTTCTAATGCTTCTTAAAACGCGATATCGCATCTCATTTCTATGTTTCATGTTAAGATATAATATGGTTTGCGAAGTATCATGTATTCCTCGTCTACACTTCAAATGAATGTAAATGCGACACTTCCTTGCTAGGAAATAGCGTCTGCAGATGTCTAGGTATCGCAGCAATAGAGATCTAATACTTCTTAAAACGCGATATCGCATCTCATTTCTATTTTTCATGGTAAGATATAATATGATTTGCGAAGTGTTATGTATTCCTCGTCTACACTTCAAATGAATGTAAATGCGACACTTCCTTGCAAGGAAATGGCGTTTGCAGATGTCTGCGTATCGTAGCAATAGAGTTCAAATGCTTCTTAAAACGAGATATAGCATCTCATAGCTATGTTTCATGATAAGATATAATATTCATTGCGAAGTGATATACATTCCTCGTCTACGATTCAAATGAATGTAAATGCGACACTTCCTTGCAAGGAAATAGCGCTTGCAGATGTCTACGTATCGTAGCAATAAAGTTCTTATGATTCTTAAAACGCGATATCGCATCTCATTTCTATGTTTCATGGTAAGACAAAATATGATTTGCGAAGTGTCATGTATTCCTCGTCTACACTTCAAATGAATGTAAATGCGACACTTCCTTGCTAGGAAATAGCGTCTGCAGATGTCTACGTATCGTAGCAATAGAGTTCTAATGCTTCTTAAAACGCGATATCGCATCTCATTTCTATTTTTCATGGTAAGATATAATATGATTTGCGAAGTGTAATGCATTCCTCGTCTACGATTCAAATGAATGTAAATGCGACACTTCCTTGCAAGGAAATAGCGTTTGCAGATGTCTACGTATCGTAGCAATAGAGTTCTTATGAATCTTAAAACGCGATATCGCATCTCATTTCTATGTTTCATGGTAAGATAAAATATGATTTGCGAAGTGTCATGTATTCCTCGTCTACACTTCAAATGAATGTAAATGCGACACTTCCTTGCTAGGAAATAGCGTCTGCAGATGTCTACGTATCGTAGCAACAGAGTTCTAATGCTTCTTAAAACGCGATATCGCATCTCATTTCTATGTTTCATGGTAAGATATAATATGATTTGCGAAGTGTTATGCATTCCTCGTCTACGATTCAAATGAATGTAAATGCGACACTTCCTTGCAAGGAAATAGCGTTTGCAGATGTCTACGTATCGTAGCAATAGAGTTCTAATGCTTCATAAAACGCGATATCGCATCTCATTTCTATTTTTCATGGTAAGATATAATATTCATTGCGAAGTGATATGCATTCGTCGTCTACGATTCAAATGAATGTAAATGCGACACTTCCTTGCTAGGAAATAGCGTCTGCAGATGTCTATGTATCGTAGCAATAGAGTTCTAATGCTTCTTAGAACGCGATATCGCATCTCATTTCTATTTTTCATGGTAAGATATAATATGATTTGCGAAGTGTTATGTATTCCTCGTCTACACTTCAAATGAATGTAAATGCGACACTTCCTTGCTAGGAAATAGCGTCTGCAGATGTCTTGGTATCGTAGCAATAGAGATCTAAGGCTTCTTAAAACGCGATATCGCATCTCATTCCTATGCTTCATGGTAAAATATAATATGATTTGCGAAGTGTTATGTATTCCTCGTCTACACTTCAAATGAATGTAAATGCGACACTTCCTTGCTAGGAAATAGCGTCTGCAGATGTCTACGTATCGTAGCAATAGAGTTCTAATGCTTATTAGAACGCGATATCGCATCTCATTTCTATGTTTCATGGTAAGATATAATATGATTTGCGAAGTGTTATGCATTCCTCGTCTACGATTCAAATGAATGTAAATGCGACACTTCCTTGCAAGGAAATAGCGTTTGCAGATGTCTACGTATCGTAGCAATAGAGTTCTTATGATTCTTAAAACGCGATATCGCATCTTATTTCTATGTTTCATGGTAAGATATAATAAGATTTGCGAAGTGTCATGTATTCCTCGTCTACACTTCAAATGAATGTTAATGCGACACTTCCTAGCCGGGAAATAGCGTTTGAAGATGTCTACGTATCGTAGCAGTAGAGTTCTAATGATTCTTAAAACGCGATATCGCATCTCATTTCTATGTTTCATGGTAAGATATAATATGATTTGCGAAGTGTCATGTATTTCTCGTCTACGATTCAAATGAATGTAAATGCGACACTCCCTTGCAAGGAAATAGCGTTTGCAGATGTCTACGTATCGTAGCAATAGAGTTCTTATGATTCTTAAAACGCGATATCGCATCTCATTTCTATATTTCATGGTAAGGTATAATATGATTTGCGAAGTATCATGTATTCTTCGTCTACACTTCAAATGAATGTAAATGCGACACTTCCTTGCTAGGAAATAGCGTCTGCAGATGTCTAGGTATCGCAGCAATAGAGACCTTATGATTCTTAAATCGCGATATTGCATCTCATTTCTATGTTTCATGGTAAGATATAATATGATTTGCGAAGTGTTATGTATTCCTCGTCTACACTTCAAACTAATGTGAATGCGACACTTCCTCGCTAGGAAATAGCGTTTGCAGATGTCTACGTATCGTAGCAATAAAGATCTTATGATTCTTAAAACGCGATATCGCATCCCATTTCTATGTTTCATGGTAAGATAAAATATGATTTGCGAAGTGTCATGTATTCCTCGTCTACGATTCAAATGAATGTAAATGCGACACTTCCTTGCAAGGAAATAGCGTTTGCAGATGTCTACGTATCGTAGCAATAGAGTTCTAATGCTTTTTAAAACGCGATATCGCATCTCATTTCTATTTTTCATGGTAAGATATAATATTCATTGCGAACTGATATGCATTCGTCGTCGACGATTCAAATGAATGTAAATGCGACACTTCCTTGCTAGGAAATAGCGTCTGCAGATGTCTACGTATCGTAGCAATAGAGTTCTTATGATTCTTAAAACGCGATATCGCATCCCATTTCTATGTTTCATGGTAAGATATACTATGATTTGCGAAGTGCTATGTATTCCTCGTCTACACTTCAAATGAATGTAAATGCGACACTCCCTTGCAAGGAAATAGCGTTTGCAGATGTCTACGTATCGTAGCAATAGGGTTCTTATGATTCTTAAAACGCGATATCGCATCTCATTTCTATATTTCATGGTAAGGTATAATATGATTTGCGAAGTATCATGTATTCCTCGTCTACACTTCAAATGAATGTAAATGCGACACTTCCTTGCTAGGAAATAGCGTCTGCAGATGTCTAGGTATCGCAGCAATAGAGACCTTATGATTCTTAAATCGCGATATTGCATCTCATTTCTATGTTTCATGGTAAGATATAATATGATTTGCGAAGTGTTATGTATTCCTCGTCTACACTTCAAATTAATGTGCATGCGACACTTCCTCGCTAGGAAATAGCGTTTGCAGATGTCTACGTATCGTAGCAATAAAGTTCTTATGATTCTTAAAACGCGATATCGCATCCCATTTCTATGTTTCATGGTAAGATAAAATATGATTTGCGAAGTGTCATGTATTCCTCGTCTACGCTTCAAATGAATGTAAATGCGACACTTCCTTGCAAGGAAATAGCGTTTGCAGATGTCTACGTATCGTAGCAATAGAGTTCTTATGATTCTTAAAACGCGATATCGCATCTCATTTCTATGTTTCATGGTAAGATATAATATGGTTTGCGAAGTGCTATGTATTCCTCGTCTACACTTCAAATGAATGTAAATGCGACACTTCCTTGCAAGGAAATAGCGTCTGCAGATTTCTAGGTATCGTGGCAATAGAGTTCTAATGCTTCTTAAAACGCGATATCGCATCTCATTTCTGTGTATCACGGTAAGATATAATAAGATTTGCGAAGTGTCATGTATTCCTCGTCTACACTTCAAATGATTGTAAATGCGACACTTCCTCGCTAGGAAATAGCGTTTGAAGATGTCTACGTATCGTAGCAGTAGAGTTCCAATGCTTCTTAAAACGCGATATCGCATCTCATTTCTATGTTTCATGGTAAGATATAATATGATTTGCGAAGTGTCATGTATTTCTCGTCTACGATTCAAATGAATGTAAATGCGACACTCCCTTGCAAGGAAATAGCGTTTGCAGATGTCTACGTATCGTAGCAGTAGAGTTCTTACGATTCTTAAAACGCGATATCGCATCTCATTTCTATGTTTCATGGTAAGGTATAATATGATTTGCGAAGTATCATGTATTCCTCGTCTACACTTCAAATGAATGTAAATGCGACACTTCCTTGCTAGGAAATAGTGTTTGCAGATGTGTATGTATCGTAGCAATAGATTTCTAATGCTTCTTAAAACGCGATATCGCATCTCATTTCTATGTTTCATGGTAAGATATAATATTCATTGCTAAGTGTTATGCATTCCTCGTCTACACTTCAAATGAATGTAAATGCGACACTTCCTTGCAAGGAAATAGCGTCTGCAGATGTCTAGGTATCGTAGCAATAGAGTTCTAATGCTTCTTAAAACGCGATATCGCATCTCATTTCTATGTTTCATGGTAAGATATAATATTCATTGCTAAGTGTTATGCATTCCTCGTCTACACTTCAAATGAATGTAAATGCGACACTTCCTTGCAAGGAAATAGCGTCTGCAGATGTCTAGGTATCGTAGCAATAGAGTTCTAATGCTTCTTAAAACGCGATATCGCAACTAATTTCTATGTTTCATGATAAGATATAATATGATTTGCGAAGTGTTATGCATTCCTCGTCTACGATTCAAATGAATGTAAATGCGACACTTCCTTGCAAGGAAATAGCGTTTGCAGATGTCTACGTATCGTAGCAATAGATTTCTAATGCTTCTTAAAACGCGATATCGCATCTCATTTCTATGTTTCATGTTAAGATATAATATGGTTTGCGAAGTATCATGTATTCCTCGTCTACACTTCAAATGAATGTAAATGCGACACTTCCTTGCTAGGAAATAGCGTCTGCAGATGTCTAGGTATCGCAGCAATAGAGATCTAATACTTCTTAAAACGCGATATCGCATCTCATTTCTATTTTTCATGGTAAGATATAATATGATTTGCGAAGTGTTATGTATTCCTCGTCTACACTTCAAATGAATGTAAATGCGACACTTCCTTGCAAGGAAATGGCGTTTGCAGATGTCTGCGTATCGTAGCAATAGAGTTCAAATGCTTCTTAAAACGAGATATAGCATCTCATAGCTATGTTTCATGATAAGATATAATATTCATTGCGAAGTGATATACATTCCTCGTCTACGATTCAAATGAATGTAAATGCGACACTTCCTTGCAAGGAAATAGCGCTTGCAGATGTCTACGTATCGTAGCAATAAAGTTCTTATGATTCTTAAAACGCGATATCGCATCTCATTTCTATGTTTCATGGTAAGACAAAATATGATTTGCGAAGTGTCATGTATTCCTCGTCTACACTTCAAATGAATGTAAATGCGACACTTCCTTGCTAGGAAATAGCGTCTGCAGATGTCTACGTATCGTAGCAATAGAGTTCTAATGCTTCTTAAAACGCGATATCGCATCTCATTTCTATTTTTCATGGTAAGATATAATATGATTTGCGAAGTGTAATGCATTCCTCGTCTACGATTCAAATGAATGTAAATGCGACACTTCCTTGCAAGGAAATAGCGTTTGCAGATGTCTACGTATCGTAGCAATAGAGTTCTTATGAATCTTAAAACGCGATATCGCATCTCATTTCTATGTTTCATGGTAAGATAAAATATGATTTGCGAAGTGTCATGTATTCCTCGTCTACACTTCAAATGAATGTAAATGCGACACTTCCTTGCTAGGAAATAGCGTCTGCAGATGTCTACGTATCGTAGCAACAGAGTTCTAATGCTTCTTAAAACGCGATATCGCATCTCATTTCTATGTTTCATGGTAAGATATAATATGATTTGCGAAGTGTTATGCATTCCTCGTCTACGATTCAAATGAATGTAAATGCGACACTTCCTTGCAAGGAAATAGCGTTTGCAGATGTCTACGTATCGTAGCAAAAGAGTTCTTATGATTCTTAAAACGCGATATCGCATCTCATTTCTATGTTTCATGGTAAGATAAAATATAATTTGCGAAGTGTCATGTATTCCTCGTCTACACTTCAAATGAATGTAAATGCGACACTTCCTTGCTAGGAAATAGCGTCTGCAGATGTCTACGTATCGTAGCAATAGAGTTCTAATGCTTCTTAAAACGCGATATCGCATCTCATTTCTATTTTTCATGGTAAGATATAATATGATTTGCGAAGTGTTATGCATTCCTCGTCTACGATTCAAATGAATGTAAATGCGACACTTCCTTGCAAGGAAATAGCGTTTGCAGATGTCTACGTATCGTAGCAGTAGAGTTCTTATGATTCTTAAAACGCGATATCGCATCTCATTTCTATGTTTCATGGTAAGGTATAATATGATTTGCGAAGTATCATGTATTCCTCGTCTACACTTCAAATGAATGTAAATGCGACACTTCCTTGCTAGGAAATAGCGTTTGCAGATGTGTATGTATCGTAGCAATAGATTTCTAATGCTTCTTAAAACGCGATATGGCATCTCATTTCTATGTTTCATGGTAAGGTATAATATGATTTGCGAAGTGTTGTGTATTCCTCGTCTTCACTTCAAATGAATGTAAATGCGACACTTCCTTGCAAGGAAATAGCGTTTGCAGATGTCTACGTATCGTAGCAATGGATTTCTGATGCTTCTTAAAACGCGATATCACATCTCATTTCTATGTTTCATGGTAAGATATAATATGGTTTGCGAAGTGTCATGTATTCCTCGTCTACACTTCAAATGAATATAAATGCGACACTTCCTTGCTAGGAAATAGCGTCTGCAGATGTCTACGTATCGTAGCAATAGAGTTCTAATGCTTTTTAAAACGCGATATCGCATCTCATTTCTATGTTTCATGGTAAGATATAATATGATTTGCGAAGTGTCATGCATTCCTCGTCTACGATTCAAATGAATGTAAATGCGACACTTCCTTGTAAGGAAATAGCGTTTGCAGATGTCTATGTATCGTAGCAATAGAGTTCTAATGCTTCTTAAAACGCGATATCGCATCTCATTTCTATTTTTCATGGTAAGATATAATATTCATTGCGAAGTGATATGCATTCGTCGTCTACGATTCAAATGAATGTAAATGCGACACTTCCTTGCTAGGAAATAGCGTCTGCAGATGTCTTGGTATCGTAGCAATAGAGATCTAATGCTTCTTAGAACGCGATATCGCATCTCATTCCTATGTTTCATGGTAAGATATAATATGATTTGCGAAGTGTTATGTATTCCTCGTCTACACTTCAAATGCGTGTAAATGCGACACTCCCTTGCAAGGAAATAGCGTTTGCAGATATCTACGTATCGTAGCAATAGAGTTCTAATGCTTCTTAAAACGCGATATCGCATCTCATTTCTATGTTTCATGGTAAGATATAATATTCATTGCTAAGTGTCATGCATTCCTCGTCTACGATTCAAATGAATGTAAATGCGACACTTCTTTGCAAGGAAATAGCGTTTGCAGATGTCTATGTATCGTAGCAATAGAGTTCTAATGCTTCTTAAAACGCGATATCGCATCTCATTTCTATGTTTCATGGTAAGATATAATATTCATTGCTAAGTGTTATGCATTCCTCGTCTACACTTCAAATGAATGTAAATGCGACACTTCCTTGCAAGGAAATAGCGTCTGCAGATGTCTAGGTATCGTAGCAATAGAGTTCTAATGCTTCTTAAAACGCGATATCGCATCTAATTTCTATGTTTCATGATAAGATATAATATGATTTGCGAAGTGTTATGCATTCCTCGTCTACGATTCAAATGAATGTAAATGCGACACTTCCTTCCAAGGAAATAGCGTTTGCAGATGTCTACGTATCGTAGCAATGGATTTCTGATGCTTCATAAAACGCGATATCGCATCTCATTTCTATGTATCACGGTAAGATATAATATGATTTGCTAAGTGTTATGCATTCCTCGTCTACACTCAAATGAATGTAAATGCGACACTTCCTTGCAAGGAAATAGCGTCCGCAGATGTCTAGGTATCGTAGCAATAGAGTTCTAATGCTTCTTAAAATGCGATATCGCATCTCATTTCTATGTATCAAGGTAAGATATAATATGATTTTCGAAGTGTCATGCATTCCTCGTCTACGATTCAAATGAATGTAAATGCGACACTTCCTTGCAAGGAAATAGCGTCTGCAGATGTCTACGTATCGTAGCAATAGAGTTCTAATGCTTTTTAGAACGCGATATCGCATCTCATTTCTATGTTTCATGGTAAGATATAATATGATTTGCGATGTGTTATGCATTCCTCGTCTACGATTCAAATGAATGTAAATGCGACACTTCCTTGCAAGGAAATAGCGTTTGCAGATGTCTACGTATCGTAGCAATAGATTTCTAATGCTTCTTAAAACGCGATATCGCATCTCATTTCTATGTTTCATGTTAAGATATAATATGGTTCGCGAAGTATCATGTATTCCTCGTCTACACTTCAAATGAATGTAAATGCGACACATCCTTGCTAGGAAATAGCGTCTGCAGATGTCTAGGTATCGCAGCAATAGAGATCTAATGCTTCTTAAAACGCGATATCGCATCTCATTTCTATTTTTCATGGTAAGATATAATATGATTTGCGAAGTGTTATGTATTCCTCGTCTACACTTCAAATGAATGTAAATGCGACACTTCCTTGCAAGGAAATGGCGTTTGCAGATGTCTGCGTATCGTAGCAATAGAGTTCAAATGCTTCTTAAAACGAGATATAGCATCTCATAGCTATGTTTCATGATAAGATATAATATTCATTGCGAAGTGATATACATTCCTCGTCTACGATTCAAATGAATGTAAATGCGACACTTCCTTGCAAGGAAATAGCGCTTGCAGATGTCTACGTATCGTAGCAATAAAGTTCTTATGATTCTTAAAACGCGATATCGCATCTCATTTCTATGTTTCATGGTAAGATAAAATATGATTTGCGAAGTGTCATGTATTCCTCGTCTACACTTCAAATGAATGTAAATGCGACACTTCCTTGCTAGGAAATAGCGTCTGCAGATGTCTACGTATCGTAGCAATAGAGTTCTAATGCTTCTTAAAACGCGATATCGCATCTCATTTCTATTTTTCATGGTAAGATATAATATGATTTGCGAAGTGTTATGTATTCCTCGTCTACACTTCAAATGAATGTAAATGCGACACTTCCTTGCAAGGAAATGGCGTTTGCAGATGTCTGCGTATCGTAGCAATAGAGTTCAAATGCTTCTTAAAACGAGATATAGCATCTCATAGCTATGTTTCATGATAAGATATAATATTCATTGCGAAGTGATATACATTCCTCGTCTACGATTCAAATGAATGTAAATGCGACACTTCCTTGCAAGGAAATAGCGTTTGCAGATGTCTACGTATCGTAGCAATAGAGTTCTTATGATTCTTAAAACGCGATATCGCATCTCATTTCTATGTTTCATGGTAAGATAAAATATAATTTGCGAAGTGTCATGTATTCCTCGTCTACACTTCAAATGAATGTAAATGCGACACTTCCTTGCTAGGAAATAGCGTCTGCAGATGTCTACGTATCGTAGCAATAGAGTTCTAATGCTTTTTAAAACGCGATATCGCAACTCATTTCTATGTTTCATGGTAAGATATAATATGATTTGCGAAGTGTTATGCATTCCTCGTCTACGATTCAAATGAATGTAAATGCGACACTTCCTTGCAAGGAAACAGCGTTTGCAGATGTCTACGTATCGTAGCAATAGAGTTCTAATGCTTCTTAAAACGGGATATCGCATCTCATTTCTATTTTTCATGGTAAGATATAATATGATTTGCGAAGTGTTATGTATTCCTCGTCTACACTTCAAATGAATGTAAATGCGACACTTCCTTGCAAGGAAATGGCGTTTGCAGATGTCTGCGTATCGTAGCAATAGAGTTCTAATGATTCTTAAATCGCGATATTGCATCTCATTTCTATGTTTCATGGTAAGATATAATATTCATTGCGAAGTGTTATGCATTCCTCGTCTACGATTCAAATGAATGTAAATGCGACACTCCCTTGCAAGGAAATAGCGTTTGCAGATGTCTACGTATCGTAGCAATAGAGTTCTAGTGCTTCTTATAACGCGATATCGCATCTCATTTCTATGTTTCATGGTAAGATATAATATTCATTGCTAAGTGTTATGCATTCCTCGTCTACACTTCAAATGAATGTAAATGCGACACTTCCTTGCAAGGAAATAGCGTCTGCAGATATCTAGGTATCGTAGCAATAGAGTTCTAATGCTTCTTAAAACGCGATATCGCATCTCATTTCTATGATTCATGATAAGATATAATATGATTTGCGAAGTGTTATGCATTCCTCGTCTACGATTCAAATGAATGTAAATGCGACACTTCCTTGCAAGGAAATAGCGTTTGCAGATGTCTACGTATCGTAGCAATAGTGTTCTTATGATTCTTAAAACGCGATATCGCATCTCATTTCTATGTTGCATGGTAAGGTAAAATATGATTTGCGAAGTGTCATGTATTCCTCGTCTACACTTCAAATGAATGTGAATGCGACACTTCCTCGATAGGAAATAGCGTTTGCAGATGTCTGCGTATCGTAGCAATAGAGTTCTAATGCTTCTTAAAACGCGATATCGCATCTCATTTCTATGTATCACGGTAAGATATAATATGATTTGCGAAGTGTCATGCACTCCTCGTCTACGATACAAATGAATGTAACTGAGACACTTCCTCGCTAGGAAATAGCGTTTGCAGATGTCTACGTATCGTAGCAATAGATTTCTAATGCTTCTTAAAACGCGACATCGCATCTCATTTCTATGTTTCATGGTAAGATATAATATGATTTGCGAAGTGTTATGCATTCCTCGTCTACGATTCAAATGAATGTAAATGCGACACTTCCTTGCAAGGAAATAGCGTTTGCAGATGTCTACGTATCGTAGCAATAGAGTTCTAATGCTTCTTAAAACGCGATATCGCATCTCATTTCTATGTTACATGGTAAGATATAATATGATTTGCTAAGTGTTATGTATTCCTCGTCTACACTTCAAATGAATGTAAATGCGACACTTCCTTGCAAGGAAATGGCGTTTGCAGATGTCTGCGTATCGTAGCAATAGAGTTCTTATGATTCTTAAATCGCGATATTGCATCTCATTTCTATGTTTCATGGTAAGATATAATATGATTTGCGAGGTGTTATGTATTCCTCGTCTACACTTCAAATGAATGTAAATGCGACACTTCCTTGCAAGGAAATAGCGTCTGCAGATGTCTAGGTATCGTAGCAATAGAGTTCTTATGATTCTTAAATCGCGATATCGCATCTCATTTCTATGTTTCATGTTAAGGATATAATATGATTTGCGAAGTATCATGTATTCCTCGTCTACACTTCAAATGAATGTAAATGCGACACTTCCTTGCTAGAAAATAGCGTCTGCAGATGTCTAGGTATCGCAACAATAGAGATCTAATGCTTCTTAAAACGCGATATCGCATCTCATTTCAATGTTTCATGGTAAGATAAAATATGATTTGCGAAGTGTTATGTATTCCTCGTCTACACTTCAAATGAATGTAAATGCGACACTTCCTTGCTAGGAAATAGCGTCTGCAGATGTCTACGTATCGTAGCAATAGAGTTCTAATGCTTTTTAAAACGCGATATCGCATCTCATTTCTATGTTTCATGGTAAGATATAATATGATTTGCGAAGTGTTATGCATTCCTCGTCTACGATTCAAATGAATGTAAATGCGACACTTCCTTGCAAGGAAATAGCGTTTGCAGATGTCTACGTATCGTAGCAATAGAGTTCTTATGAATCTTAAAACGCGATATCGCATCTCATTTCTATGTTTCATGGTAAGATAAAATATGATTTGCGAAGTGTCATGTATTCCTCGTCTACACTTCAAATGAATGTAAATGCGACACTTCCTTGCTAGGAAATAGCGTCTGCAGATGTCTACGTATCGTAGCAATAGAGTTCTAATGCTTCTTAAAACGCGATATCGCATCTCATTTCTATGTTTCATGGTAAGATATAATATGATTTGCGAAGTGTTATGCATTCCTCGTCTACGATTCAAATGAATGTAAATGCGACACTTCCTTGCAAGGAAATAGCGTTTGCAGATGTCTACGTATCGTAGCAAAAGAGTTCTTATGATTCTTAAAACGCGATATCGCATCTCATTTCTATGTTTCATGGTAAGATAAAATATAATTTGGGAAGTGTCATGTATTCCTCGTCTACACTTCAAATGAATGTAAATGCGACACTTCCTTGCTAGGAAATAGCGTCTGCAGATGTCTACGTATCGTAGCAATAGAGTTCTAATGCTTTTTAAAACGCGATATCGCATCTCATTTCTATGTTTCATGGTAAGATATAATATGATTTGCGAAGTTTTATGCATTCCTCGTCTACGATTCAAATGAATGTAAATGCGACACTTCCTTGCAAGGAAATAGCGTTTGCAGATGTCTACGTATCGTAGCAATAGAGTTCTAATGCTTCTTAAAACGCGATATCGCATCTCATTTCTATTTTTCATGGTAAGATATAATATGATTTGCGAAGTGTTATGTATTCCTCGTCTACACTTCAAATGAATGTAAATGCGACACTTCCTTGCAAGGAAATGGCGTTTGCAGATGTCTGCGTATCGTAGCAATAGAGTTCTTATGATTCTTAAATCGCAATATTGCATCTCATTTCTATGTTTCATGGTAAGATATAATATGATTTGCGAGGTGTTATGTATTCCTCGTCTACACTTCAAATGAATGTAAATGCGACACTTCCTTGCAAGGAAATAGCGTCTGCAGATGTCTAGGTATCGTAGCAATAGAGTTCTTATGATTCTTAAATCGCGATATCGCATCTCATTTCTATGTTTCATGTTAAGGATATAATATGATTTGCGAAGTATCATGTATTCCTCGTCTACACTTCAAATGAATGTAAATGCGACACTTCCTTGCTAGAAAATAGCGTCTGCAGATGTCTAGGTATCGCAGCAATAGAGATCTAATGCTTCTTAAAACGCGATATCGCATCTCATTTCAATGTTTCATGGTAAGATAAAATATGATTTGCGAAGTGTTATGTATTCCTCGTCTACACTTCAAATGAATGTAAATGCGACACTTCCTTGCTAGGAAATAGCGTCTGCAGATGTCTACGTATCGTAGCAATAGAGTTCTAATGCTTTTTAAAACGCGATATCGCATCTCATTTCTATGTTTCATGGTAAGATATAATATGATTTGCGAAGTGTTATGCATTCCTCGTCTACGATTCAAATGAATGTAAATGCGACACTTCCTTGCAAGGAAATAGCGTTTGCAGATGTCTACGTATCGTAGCAATAGAGTTCTTATGAATCTTAAAACGCGATATCGCATCTCATTTCTATGTTTCATGGTAAGATAAAATATGATTTGCGAAGTGTCATGTATTCCTCGTCTACACTTCAAATGAATGTAAATGCGACACTTCCTTGCTAGGAAATAGCGTCTGCAGATGTCTACGTATCGTAGCAATAGAGTTCTAATGCTTCTTAAAACGCGATATCGCATCTCATTTCTATGTTTCATGGTAAGATATAATATGATTTGCGAAGTGTTATGCATTCCTCGTCTACGATTCAAATGAATGTAAATGCGACACTTCCTTGCAAGGAAATAGCGTTTGCAGATGTCTACGTATCGTAGCAAAAGAGTTCTTATGATTCTTAAAACGCGATATCGCATCTCATTTCTATGTTTCATGGTAAGATAAAATATAATTTGGGAAGTGTCATGTATTCCTCGTCTACACTTCAAATGAATGTAAATGCGACACTTCCTTGCTAGGAAATAGCGTCTGCAGATGTCTACGTATCGTAGCAATAGAGTTCTAATGCTTTTTAAAACGCGATATCGCATCTCATTTCTATGTTTCATGGTAAGATATAATATGATTTGCGAAGTTTTATGCATTCCTCGTCTACGATTCAAATGAATGTAAATGCGACACTTCCTTGCAAGGAAATAGCGTTTGCAGATGTCTACGTATCGTAGCAATAGAGTTCTAATGCTTCTTAAAACGCGATATCGCATCTCATTTCTATTTTTCATGGTAAGATATAATATGATTTGCGAAGTGTTATGTATTCCTCGTCTACACTTCAAATGAATGTAAATGCGACACTTCCTTGCAAGGAAATGGCGTTTGCAGATGTCTGCGTATCGTAGCAATAGAGTTCTTATGATTCTTAAATCGCAATATTGCATCTCATTTCTATGTTTCATGGTAAGATATAATATTCATTGCGAAGTGTTATGCATTCCTCGTCTACGATTCAAATGAATGTAAATGCGACACTCCCTTGCAAGGAAATAGCGTTTGCAGATGTCTACGTATCGTAGCAATAGAGTTCTAATGCTTCTTAAAACGCGATATCGCATCTCATTTCTATGTTTCATGGTAAGATATAATATGATTTGCGAAGTGTTATGCATTCCTCGTCTACGATTCAAATGAATGTAAATGCGACACTTCCTTGCAAGGAAATAGCGTTTGCAGATGTCTACGTATCGTAGCAATAGAGTTCTTATGATTCTTAAATCGCGATATCGCATCTCATTTCTATGTTTCGTGTTAAGATATAATATGATTTGCGAAGTATCATGTATTCCTCGTCTACACTTCAAATGAATGTAAATGCGACACTTCCTTGCTAGGAAATAGCGTCTGCAGATGTCTAGGTATCGCAGCAATAGAGATCTAATGCTTCTTAAAACGCGATATCGCATCTCATTCCTATTTTTCATGGTAAGATATAATATGATTTGCGAAGTGTTATGTATTCCTCGTCTACACTTCAAATGCGTGTAAATGCGACACTTCCTTGTAAGGAAATAGCGTTTGCAGATGTCTACGTATCGTAGCAATAGAGTTCTTATGATTCTTAAAACGCGATATCGCATCTCATTTCTATGTTTCATGGTAAGATATAATATGATTTGCGAAGTGTCATGTATTCCTCGTCTACACTTCAAATGAATGTAAATGCGACACTTCCTTGCTAGGAAATAGCGTCTGCAGATGTCTACGTATCGTAGCAATAGAGTTCTAATGCTTTTTAGAACGCGATATCGCATCTCATTTCTATGTATCAAGGTAAGATATAATATGATTTGCGAAGTGTCATGCATTCCTCGTCTACGATTCAAATGAATGTAAATGCGACACTTCCTTGCAAGGAAATAGCGTTTGCAGATGTCTACGTATCGTAGCAATAGAGTTCTAATGCTTCTTAAAACGCGATATCGCATCTCATTTCTATGTTACATGGTAAGATATAATATGATTTGCTAAGTGTTATGTATTCCTCGTCTACACTTCAAATGAATGTAAATGCGACACTTCCTTGCAAGGAAATGGCGTTTGCAGATGTCTGCGTATCGTAGCAATAGAGTTCTTATGATTCTTAAATCGCGATATTGCATCTCATTTCTATGTTTCATGGTAAGATATAATATTCATTGCGAAGTGTTATGCATTCCTCGTCTACGATTCAAATGAATGTAAATGCGACACTCCCTTGCAAGGAAATAGCGTTTGCAGATGTCTACGTATCGTAGCAATAGAGTTCTAATGCTTCTTAAAACGCGATATCGCATCTCATTTCTATGTTTCATGGTAAGATATAATATGATTTGCGAAGTGTTATGCATTCCTCGTCTACGATTCAAATGAATGTAAATGCGACACTTCCTTGCAAGGAAATAGCGTTTGCAGATGTCTACGTATCGTAGCAATAGAGTTCTTATGATTCTTAAATCGCGATATCGCATCTCATTTCTATGTTTCGTGTTAAGATATAATATGATTTGCGAAGTATCATGTATTCCTCGTCTACACTTCAAATGAATGTAAATGCGACACTTCCTTGCTAGGAAATAGCGTCTGCAGATGTCTAGGTATCGCAGCAATAGAGATCTAATGCTTCTTAAAACGCGATATCGCATCTCATTCCTATTTTTCATGGTAAGATATAATATGATTTGCGAAGTGTTATGTATTCCTCGTCTACACTTCAAATGCGTGTAAATGCGACACTTCCTTGTAAGGAAATAGCGTTTGCAGATGTCTACGTATCGTAGCAATAGAGTTCTTATGATTCTTAAAACGCGATATCGCATCTCATTTCTATGTTTCATGGTAAGATATAATATGATTTGCGAAGTGTCATGTATTCCTCGTCTACACTTCAAATGAATGTAAATGCGACACTTCCTTGCTAGGAAATAGCGTCTGCAGATGTCTACGTATCGTAGCAATAGAGTTCTAATGCTTTTTAGAACGCGATATCGCATCTCATTTCTATGTATCAAGGTAAGATATAATATGATTTGCGAAGTGTCATGCATTCCTCGTCTACGATTCAAATGAATGTAAATGCGACACTTCCTTGCAAGGAAATAGCGTTTGCAGATGTCTACGTATAGTAGCAATAGAGTTCTAATGCTTCTTAAAACGCGATATCGCATCTCATTTCTATGTTACATGGTAAGATATAATATGATTTGCTAAGTGTTATGTATTCCTCGTCTACACTTCAAATGAATGTAAATGCGACACTTCCTTGCAAGGAAATGGCGTTTGCAGATGTCTGCGTATCGTAGCAATAGAGTTCTTATGATTCTTAAATCGCGATATTGCATCTCATTTCTATGTTTCATGGTAAGACATAATATGAATTGCGAAGTGTTATGTATTCCTCGTCTACACTTCAAATGAATGTAAATGCGACACTTCCTTGCAAGGAAATAGCGTCTGCAGATGTCTAGGTATCGTAGCAATAGAGTTCTTATGATTCTTAAATCGCGATATCGCATCTCATTTCTATGTTTCATGTTAAGATATAATATGATTTGCGAAGTATCATGTATTCCTCGTCTACACTTCAAATGAATGTAAATGCGACACTTCCTTGCTAGAAAATAGCGTCTGCAGATGTCTAGGTATCGCAGCAATAGAGATCTAATGCTTCTTAAAACGCGATATCGCATCTCATTCCTATTTTTCATGGTAAGATATAATATGATTTGCGAAGTGTTATGTATTCCTCGTCTGCACTTCAAATGCGTGTAAATGCGACACTTCCTTGTAAGGAAATAGCGTTTGCAGATGTCTACGTATCGTAGCAATAGAGTTCTTATGATTCTTAAAACGCGATATCGCATCTCATTTCTATGTTTCATGGTAAGATATAATATGATTTGCGAAGTGTCATGTATTCCTCGTCTACACTTCAAATGAATGTAAATGCGACACTTCCTTGCTAGGAAATAGCGTCTGCAGATGTCTACGTATCGTAGCAATAGAGTTCTAATGCTTTTTAGAACGCGATATCGCATCTCATTTCTATGTATCAAGGTAAGATATAATATGATTTGCGAAGTGTCATGCATTCCTCGTCTACGATTCAAATGAATGTAAATGCGACACTTCCTTGCAAGGAAATAGCGTTTGCAGATGTCTACGTATCGTAGCAATAGAGTTCTAATGCTTCTTAAAACGCGATATCGCATCTCATTTCTATGTTACATGGTAAGATATAATATGATTTGCTAAGTGTTATGTATTCCTCGTCTACACTTCAAATGAATGTAAATGCGACACTTCCTTGCAAGGAAATGGCGTTTGCAGATGTCTGCGTATCGTAGCAATAGAGTTCTTATGATTCTTAAATCGCGATATTGCACCTCATTTCTATGTTTCATGGTAAGATATAATATGAATTGCGAAGTGTTATGTATTCCTCGTCTACACTTCAAATGAATGTAAATGCGACACTTCCTTGCAAGGAAATAGCGTCTGCAGATGTCTAGGTATCGTAGCAATAGAGTTCTTATGATTCTTAAATCGCGATATCGCATCTCATTTCTATGTTTCATGTTAAGATATAATATGATTTGCGAAGTATCATGTATTCCTCGTCTACACTTCAAATGAATGTAAATGCGACACTTCCTTGCTAGAAAATAGCGTCTGCAGATGTCTAGGTATCGCAGCAATAGAGATCTAATGCTTCTTAAAACGCGATATCGCATCTCATTCCTATTTTTCATGGTAAGATATAATATGATTTGCGAAGTGTTATGTATTCCTCGTCTGCACTTCAAATGAATGTAAGTGCGACACTTCCTTGCAAGGAAATGGCGTTTGCAGATGTCTGCGTATCGTAGCAATAGAGTTCTTATGATTCTTAAATCGCGATATTGCATCTCATTTCTATGTTTCATGGTAAGATATAATATGATTTGCGAAATGTCATGTATTCCTCGTCTACACTTCAAATGAATGTAAATGCGACACATCCTTGCTAGGAAATAGCGTCTGCAAATGTCTACGTATCGTAGCAATAGAGTTCTAATTCTTTTTAAAACGCGATATCGCATCTCATTTCTATGTTTCATGGTAAGATATAATATGATTTGCGAAGTGTTATGCATTCCTCGTCTACGTTTCAAATGAATGTAAATGCGACACTTCCTTGCTAGAAAATAGTGTTTGCAGATGTCTACGTATCGTAGCAATAAAGTTCTTATGATTCTTAAAACGCGAGATCGCATCTCATTTCAATGTTTCATGGTAAGATAAAATATGATTTGCGAAGTGTCATGTATTCCTCGTCTACACTTCAAATGAATGTAAATGCGACACTTCCTTGCTAGGAAATAGCGTCTGCAGATGTCTACGTATCGTAGCAATAGAGTTCTAATGCTTTTTAAAACGCGATATCGCATCTCATTTCTATGTTTCATGGTAAGATATAATATGATTTGCGAAGTGTTATGCATTCCTCGTCTACGATTCAAATGAATGTAAATGCGACACTTCCTTGCAAGGAAATAGCGTTTGCAGATGTCTACGTATCGTAGCAATAGAGTTCTTATGAATCTTAAAACGCGATATCGCATCTCATTTCTATGTTTCATGGTAAGATAAAATATGATTTGCGAAGTGTCATGTATTCCTCGTCTACACTTCAAATGAATGTAAATGCGACACTTCCTTGCTAGGAAATAGCGTCTGCAGATGTCTACGTATCGTAGCAATAGAGTTCTAATGCTTCTTAAAACGCGATATCGCATCTCATTTCTATGTTTCATGGTAAGATATAATATGATTTGCGAAGTGTTATGCATTCCTCGTCTACGATTCAAATGAATGTAAATGCGACACTTCCTTGCAAGGAAATAGCGTTTGCAGATGTCTACGTATCGTAGCAATAGAGTTCTAATGCTTCTTAAAACGCGATATCGCATCTCATTTCTATGTTTCATGGTAAGATATAATATGATTTGCGAAGTGTTATGTATTCCTCGTCTACACTTCAAATGAATGTAAATGCGACACTTCCTTGCAAGGAAATGGCGTTAGCAGATGTCTGCGTATCGTAGCAATAGAGTTCTTATGATTCTTAAATCGCGATATTGCATCTCATTTCTATGTTTCATGGTAAGATATAATATTCATTGCGAAGTGTTATGCATTCCTCGTCTACGATTCAAATGAATGTAAATGCGACACTCCCTTGCAAGGAAATAGCGTTTGCAGATGTCTACGTATCGTAGCAATAGAGTTCTAATGCTTCTTAAAACGCGATATCGCATCTCATTTCTATGTTTCATGGTAAGATATAATATTCATTGCTAAGTGTTATGCATTCCTCGTCTACACTTCAAATGAATGTAAATGCGACACTTCCTTGCAAGGAAATAGTGTTTGCAGATGTCTACGTATCGTAGCAATAAAGTTCTTATGATTCTTAAAACGCGAGATCGCATCTCATTTCAATGTTTCATGGTAAGATGAAATATGATTTGCGAAGTGTCATGTATTCCTCGTCTACATTTCAAATGAATGTAAATGCGACACTTCCTTGCTAGGAAATAGCGTCTGCAGATGTCTACGTATCGTAGCAATAGAGTTCTAATGCTTTTTAAAACGTGATATCGCATCTCATTTCTATGTTTCATGGTAAGATATAATATAATTTGCGAAGTGTTATGCATTCCTCGTCTACGATCCAAATGAATGTAAATGCGACACTTCCTTGCAAGGAAATAGCGTTTGCAGATGTCTACGTATCGTAGCAATAGAGTTCTTATGAATCTTAAAACGCGATATCGCATCTCATTTCTATGTTTCATGGTAAGATAAAATATGATTTGCGAAGTGTCATGTATTCCTCGTCTACACTTCAAATGAATGTAAATGCGACACTTCCTTGCTAGGAAATAGCGTCTGCAGATGTCTACGTATCGTAGCAATAGAGTTCTAATGCTTCTTAAAACGCGATATCGCATCTCATTTCTATGTTTCATGGTAAGATATAATATGATTTGCGAAGTGTTATGCATTCCTCGTCTACGATTCAAATGAATGTAAATGCGACACTTCCTTGCAAGGAAATAGCGTTTGCAGATGTCTACGTATCGTAGCAATAGAGTTCTAATGCTTCTTAAAACGCGATATCGCATCTCATTTCTATTTTTCATGGTAAGATATAATATGATTTGCGAAGTGTTATGTATTCCTCGTCTACACTTCAAATGAATGTAAATGCGACACTTCCTTGCAAGGAAATGGCGTTAGCAGATGTCTGCGTATCGTAGCAATAGAGTTCTTATGATTCTTAAATCGCGATATTGCATCTCATTTCTATGTTTCATGGTAAGATATAATATTCATTGCGAAGTGTTATGCATTCCTCGTCTACGATTCAAATGAATGTAAATGCGACACTCCCTTGCAAGGAAATAGCGTTTGCAGATGTCTACGTATCGTAGCAATAGAGTTCTAATGCTTCTTAAAACGCGATATCGCATCTCATTTCTATGTTTCATGGTAAGATATAATATTCATTGCTAAGTGTTATGCATTCCTCGTCTACACTTCAAATGAATGTAAATGCGACACTTCCTTGCAAGGAAATAGCGTCTGCAGATGTCTAGGTATCGTAGCAATAGAGTTCTTATGATTCTTAAATCGCGATATCGCATCTCATTTCTATGTTTCGTGTTAAGATATAATATGATTTGCGAAGTATCATGTATTCCTCGTCTACACTTCAAATGAATGTAAATGCGACACTTCCTTGCTAGGAAATAGCGTCTGCAGATGTCTAGGTATCGCAGCAATAGAGATCTAATGCTTCTTAAAACGCGATATCGCATCTCATTCCTATTTTTCATGGTAAGATATAATATGATTTGCGAAGTGTTATGTATTCCTCGTCTACACTTCAAATGCGTGTAAATGCGACACTTCCTTGTAAGGAAATAGCGTTTGCAGATGTCTACGTATCGTAGCAATAGAGTTCTTATGATTCTTAAAACGCGATATCGCATCTCATTTCTATGTTTCATGGTAAGATATAATATGATTTGCGAAGTGTCATGTATTCCTCCTCTACACTTCAAATGAATGTAAATGCGACACTTCCTTGCAAGGAAATAGCGTCTGCAGATGTCTAGGTATCGTAGCAATACAGTTCTAATGCTTCTTAAAACGCGATATCGCATCTCATTTCTATGTATCACGGTAAGATATAATATGATTTGCGAAGTGTCATGTATTCCTCGTCTACACTTCAAATGAATGTGAATGCGACACATCCTCGCTAGGAAATAGCGTTTGCAGATGTCTACGTATCGTAACAATAGAGTTCTAATGCTTCTTAAAACGCGATATCGCATCTCATTTCTATGTATCACGGTAAGATATAATATGATTTGCGAAGTGTCATGTATTCCTCGTCTACATTTCAAATGAATGTGAATGCGACACTTCCTCGCTAGGAAATAACGTTTGCAGATGTCTACGTATCGTAGCAATAGATTTCTAATGCTTCTTAAAACGCCATATCGCATCTCATTTCTATGTTTCATGGTAAGAAATAATATGATTTGCGAAGTGTCATGTATTCCTCGTCTACACTTCAAATGAATGTAAATGCGACACTTCCTTGCTAGGAAATAGCGTCTGCAGATGTCTACGTATCGTAGCAATAGAGTTCTAATGCTTTTTAAAACGTGATATCGCATCTCATTTCTATGTTTCATGGTAAGATATAATATAATTTGCGAAGTGTTATGCATTCCTCGTCTACGATCCAAATGAATGTAAATGCGACACTTCCTTGCAAGGAAATAGCGTTTGCAGATGTCTACGTATCGTAGCAATAGAGTTCTTATGAATCTTAAAACGCGATATCGCATCTCATTTCTATGTTTCATGGTAAGATAAAATATGATTTGCGAAGTGTCATGTATTCCTCGTCTACACTTCAAATGAATGTAAATGCGACACTTCCTTGCTAGGAAATAGCGTCTGCAGATGTCTACGTATCGTAGCAATAGAGTTCTAATGCTTCTTAAAACGCGATATCGCATCTCATTTCTATGTTTCATGGTAAGATATAATATGATTTGCGAAGTGTTATGCATTCCTCGTCTACGATTCAAATGAATGTAAATGCGACACTTCCTTGCAAGGAAATAGCGTTTGCAGATGTCTACGTATCGTAGCAATAGAGTTCTAATGCTTCTTAAAACGCGATATCGCATCTCATTTCTATTTTTCATGGTAAGATATAATATGATTTGCGAAGTGTTATGTATTCCTCGTCTACACTTCAAATGAATGTAAATGCGACACTTCCTTGCAAGGAAATGGCGTTAGCAGATGTCTGCGTATCGTAGCAATAGAGTTCTTATGATTCTTAAATCGCGATATTGCATCTCATTTCTATGTTTCATGGTAAGATATAATATTCATTGCGAAGTGTTATGCATTCCTCGTCTACGATTCAAATGAATGTAAATGCGACACTCCCTTGCAAGGAAATAGCGTTTGCAGATGTCTACGTATCGTAGCAATAGAGTTCTAATGCTTCTTAAAACGCGATATCGCATCTCATTTCTATGTTTCATGGTAAGATATAATATTCATTGCTAAGTGTTATGCATTCCTCGTCTACACTTCAAATGAATGTAAATGCGACACTTCCTTGCAAGGAAATAGCGTCTGCAGATGTCTAGGTATCGTAGCAATAGAGTTCTTATGATTCTTAAATCGCGATATCGCATCTCATTTCTATGTTTCGTGTTAAGATATAATATGATTTGCGAAGTATCATGTATTCCTCGTCTACACTTCAAATGAATGTAAATGCGACACTTCCTTGCTAGGAAATAGCGTCTGCAGATGTCTAGGTATCGCAGCAATAGAGATCTAATGCTTCTTAAAACGCGATATCGCATCTCATTCCTATTTTTCATGGTAAGATATAATATGATTTGCGAAGTGTTATGTATTCCTCGTCTACACTTCAAATGCGTGTAAATGCGACACTTCCTTGTAAGGAAATAGCGTTTGCAGATGTCTACGTATCGTAGCAATAGAGTTCTTATGATTCTTAAAACGCGATATCGCATCTCATTTCTATGTTTCATGGTAAGATATAATATGATTTGCGAAGTGTCATGTATTCCTCCTCTACACTTCAAATGAATGTAAATGCGACACTTCCTTGCAAGGAAATAGCGTCTGCAGATGTCTAGGTATCGTAGCAATACAGTTCTAATGCTTCTTAAAACGCGATATCGCATCTCATTTCTATGTATCACGGTAAGATATAATATGATTTGCGAAGTGTCATGTATTCCTCGTCTACACTTCAAATGAATGTGAATGCGACACATCCTCGCTAGGAAATAGCGTTTGCAGATGTCTACGTATCGTAGCAATAGAGTTCTAATGCTTCTTAAAACGCGATATCGCATCTCATTTCTATGTATCACGGTAAGATATAATATGATTTGCGAAGTGTCATGTATTCCTCGTCTACATTTCAAATGAATGTGAATGCGACACTTCCTCGCTAGGAAATAACGTTTGCAGATGTCTACGTATCGTAGCAATAGATTTCTAATGCTTCTTAAAACGCCATATCGCATCTCATTTCTATGTTTCATGGTAAGAAATAATATGATTTGCGAAGTGTCATGTATTCCTCGTCTACACTTCAAATGAATGTAAATGCGACACTTCCTTGCAAGGAAATAGCGTCTGCAGATGTCTACGTATCGTAGCAATAGAGTCCTAATGCTTTTTAGAACGCGATATCGCATCTCATTTCTATGTTTCATGGTAAGATATAATATGATTTGCGAAGTGTTATGCATTCCTCGTCTACGATTCAAATGAATGTAAATGTGACACTCCCTTGCAAGGAAATAGCGTTTGCAGATGTCTACGTATCGTAGCAATAGAGTTCTTATGATTCTTAAAACGCGATATCGCATCTCATTTCTATGTTTCATGGTAAGGTAAAATATGATTTGCGAAGTGCTATGTATTCCTCGTCTACACTTCAAATGAATGTAAATGCGACACTTCCTTGCAAGGAAATAGCGTCTGCAGATGTCTAGGTATCGTAGCAATAGAGTTCTTATGATTCTTAAATCGCGATATTGCATCTCATTTCTATGTTTAATGGTAAGATATAATATGATTTGCGAAGTGTTATGTATTCCTCGTCTACACTTCAAATGAATGTGAATGCGACACTTCCCTGCTAGGAAATAGCGTCTGCAGATGTCTACGTATCGTAGCAATAGGTTTCTAATGCTTCTTAAAACGCGATATCGCATCTCATTTCTATGTTTCATGTTAAGATATAATATGATTTGCGAAGTATCATGTATTCCTCGTCTACACTTCAAATGAATGTAAATGCGACACTTCCTTGCTAGGAAATAGCGTCTGCAGATGTCTAGGTATCACAGCAATAGAGATCTAATGCTTCTTAAAACGCGATATCGCATCTCATTCCTATGTTTCATTGTAAGATATAATATGATTTGCGAAGTGTTATGTATTCCTCGTCTACACTTCAAATGCGTGTAAATGCGACACTTCCTTGTAAGGAAATAGCGTTTGCAGATGTCTACGTATCGTAGCAATAGAGTTCTTATGATTCTTAAAACGCGATATCGCATCTCATTTCTATGTTTCATGGTAAGATATAATATGATTTGCGAAGTGTCATGTATTCCTCGTCTACACTTCAAATGAATGTAAATGCGACACTTCCTTGCAAGGAAATAGCGTCTGCAGATGTCTAGGTATCGTAGCAATAGAGTTGTAATGCTTCTTAAAACGCGATATCGCATCTCATTTCTATGTATCACGGTAAGATATAATATGATTTGCGAAGTGTCATGTATTCCTCGTGTACACTTCAAATGAATGTGAATGCGACACATCCTCGCTAGGAAATAGCGTTTGCAGATGTCTACGTATCGTAGCAATAGAGTTCTAATGCTTCTTAAAACGCGATATCGCATCTCATTTCTATGTATCACGGTAAGATATAATATGATTTGCGAAGTGTCATGTATTCCTCGTCTACACTTCAAATGAATCTGAATGCGACACTTCCTCGCTAGGAAATAGCGTTTGCAGATGTCTACGTATCGCAGCAATAGATTTCTAATGCTTCTTAAAACGCGATATCGCATCTCATTTATATGTTTCATGGTAAGAAATAATATGATTTGCGAAGTGTCATGTATTCCTCGTCTACACTTCAAATGAATGTAAATGCGACACTTCCTTGCAAGGAAATAGCGTCTGCAGATGTCTAGGTATCGTAGCAATAGAGTTCTAATGCTTCTTAAAACGCGATATCGCATCTCATTTCTATGTATCACGGTAAGATATAATATGATTTGCGAAGTGTCATGTATTCCTCGTCTACACTTCAAATGAATGTGAATGCGACACTTCCTCGCTAGGAAATAGCGTTTGCAGATGTCTGCGTATCGTAGCAAAAGAGTTCTAATGCTTCTTAAAACGCGATATCGCATCTCATTTCTATGTATCACGGTAAGATATAATATGACTTGCGAAGTGTCATGCACTCCTCGTCTACACTTCAAATGAATGTGAATGCGACACATCCTCGCTAGGAAATAGCGTTTGCAGATGTCTACGTATCGTAGCAATAGATTTCCAATGCTACTTAAAACGCGATATCGCATCTCATTTCTATGTTTCATGGTAAGATATAATATTCATTGCGAAGTGTTATGCATTCCTCGTCTACGATTCAAATGAATGTAAATGCGACACTCCCTTGCAAGGAAATAGCGTTTGCAGATGTCTACGTATCGTAGCAATAGAGTTCTTATGATTCTTAGAACGCGATATCGCATCTCATTTCTATGTTTCATGGTAAGGTATAATATGATTTGCGAAGTGCTATGCATTCCTCGTCTACACTTCAAATGAATGTAAATGCGACACTTCCTTGCAAGCAAATAGCGTCTGCAGATGTCTAGGTATCGTAGCAATAGAGTTCTTATGATTCTTAAATCGCGTTATTGCATCTCATTTCTATGTTTCATGGTAAGACATAATATGATTTGCGACGTGTTATGTATTCCTCGTCTACGATTCAAATGAATGTAAATGCGACACTTCTTTGCAAGGAAATAGCGTTTGCAGATGTCTACGTATCGTAGCAATAAAGTTCTTATGATTCTTAAAACGCGAGATCGCATCTCATTTCTATGTTTCATGGTAAGATAAAATATGATTTGCGAAGTGTCATGTATTCCTCGTCTACACTTCAAATGAATGTAAATGCGACACTTCCTTGCTAGGAAATAGCGTCTGCAGATGTCTGCGTATCGTAGCAATAGAGTTCTTATGATTCTTAAATCGCGATATCGCATCTCATTTCTATGTTTCATGGTAAGATAAAATGTGATTTGCGAAGTGTCATGTATTCCTCGTCTACACTTCAAATGAATGTAAATGCGACACTTCCTTGCTAGGAAATAGCGTCTGCAGATGTCTACGTATCGTAGCAATAGAGATCCAATGCTTCTTAAGACGCGATATCGCATCTCATTTCTATGTTTCATGATAAGATATAATATGATTTGCGAAGTGTTATACGTTCCTCATCTACGATTCAAATGAATGTAGATGCGACACTTCTTTGCAAGGAAATAGCGTTTGCAGATGTCTACGTATCGTAGCAATAAAGTTCTTATGATTCTTAAAACGCGAGATCGCATCTCATTTCTATGTTTCATGGTAAGATAAAATATGATTTGCGAAGTGTCATGTATTCCTCGTCTATACTTCAAATGAATGTAAATGCGACACTTCCTTGCAAGGAAATAGCGTCTGCAGATGTCTACGTATCGTAGCAATAGAGTTCTAATGCTCTTTAAAACGCGATATCGCATCTCATTTCTATGTTTCATGGTAAGATATAATATGATTTGCGAAGTGTTATGCATTCCTCGTCTACGATTCAAATGAATGTAAATGCGACACTTCCTTGCAAGGAAATAGCGTTTGCAGATGTCTACGTATCGTAGCAATAGAGTTCTTATGATTCTTAAAACGCGATATCGCATCTCATTTCTATGTTTCATGGTAAGATATAATATGATTTGCGAAGTGTTATGTATTCCTCGCCTACACTTCAAATGAATGTGAATGCGACACATCCTCGCTAGGAAATAGCGTTTGCAGATGTCTACGTATCGTAGCAATAGATTTCCAATGCTACTTAAAACGCGATATCGCATCTCATTTCTATGTTTCATGGTAAGATATAATATTCATTGCGAAGTGTTATGCATTCCTCGTCTACGATTCAAATGAATGTAAATGCGACACTCCCTTGCAAGGAAATAGCGTTTGCAGATGTCTACGTATCGTAGCAATAGAGTTCTTATGATTCTTAGAACGCGATATCGCATCTCATTTCTATGTTTCATGGTAAGGTATAATATGATTTGCGAAGTGCTATGTATTCCTCGTCTACACTTCAAATGAATGTAAATGCGACACTTCCTTGCAAGCAAATAGCGTCTGCAGATGTCTAGGTATCGTAGCAATAGAGCTCTTATGATTCTTAAATCGCGTTATTGCATCTCATTTCTATGTTTCATGGTAAGACATAATATGATTTGCGACGTGTTATGTATTCCTCGTCTACACTTCAAATGAATGTGAATGCGACACTTCCCTGCTAGGAAATAGCGTCTGCAGATGTCTACGTATCGTAGCAATAGATTTCTAATGCTTCTTAAAACGCGATATCGCATCTCATTTCTATGTTTCATGGTAAGATATAATATTCATTGCGAAGTGTTATGCATTCCTCGTCTACTATTCAAATGAATGTAAATGCGACACTCCCTTGCAAGGAAATAGCGTTTGCAGATGTCTACGTATCGTAGCAATAGAGTTCTTATGATTCTTAGAACGCGATATCGCATCTCATTTCTATGTTTCATGGTAAGGTATAATATGATTTGCGAAGTGCTATGTATTCCTCGTCTACACTTCAAATGAATGTAAATGCGACACTTCCTTGCAAGCAAATAGCGTCTGCAGATGTCTAGGTATCGTAGCAATAGAGTTCTTATGATTCTTAAATCGCGATATTGCATCTCATTTCTATGTTTCATGGTAAGACATAATATGATTTGCGACGTGTTATGTATTCCTCGTCTACACTTCAAATGAATGTGAATGCGACACTTCCCTGCTAGGAAATAGCGTCTGCAGATGTCTACGTATCGTAGCAATAGATTTCTAATGCTCCTTAAAACGCGATATCGCATCTCATTTCTATGTTTCATGTTAAGATATAATATGATTTGCGAAGTATCATGTATTCCTCGTCTACACTTCAAATGAATGTAAATGCGACACTTCCTTGCTAGGAAATAGCGTCTGCAGATGTCTAGGTATCGCAGCAATAGAGATCTAATGCTTCTTAAAACGCGATATCGCATCTCATTTCTATGTTTCATGGTAAGATAGAATATGATTTGCGAAGTGTCATGTATTCCTCGTCTATACTTCAAATGAATGTAAATGCGACACTTCCTTGCTAGGAAATAGCGTCTGCAGATGTCTACGTATCGTAGCAATAGAGATCCAATGCTTCTTAAGACGCGATATCGCATCTCATTACTATGTTTCATGATAAGATATAATATGATTTGCGAAGTGTTATACATTCCTCATCTACGATTCAAATGAATGTAAATGCGACACTTCTTTGCAAGGAAATACCGTTTGCAGATGTCTACGTATCGTAGCAATAAAGTTCTTATGATTCTTAAAACGCGAGATCGCATCTCATTTCTATGTTTCATGGTAAGATAAAATATGATTTGCGAAGTGTCATGTATTCCTCGTCTACGATTCAAATGAATGTAAATGCGACACTTCCTTGCAAGGAAATAGCGTCTGCAGATGTCTGCGTATCGTAGCAATAGAGTTCTTATGATTCTTAAAACGCGATATCGCATCTCATTTCTATGTTTCATGGTAAGATATAATATGATTTGCGAAGTGTTATGCATTCCTCGTCTACGATACAAATGAATGTAAATGCGACACTTCCTTGCAAGGAAATAGCGTTTGCAGATGTCTACGTATCGTAGCAATAGAGTTCTTATGATTCTTAAAACGCGATATCGCATCTCATTTCTATATTTCATGGTAAGATAAAATATGATTTGCGAAGTGTCATGTATTCCTCGTCTACACTTCAAATGAATGTAAATGCGACACTTCCTTGCTAGGAAATAGCGTCTGCAGATGTCTACGTATCGTAGCAATAGAGTTCTAATGCTTCTTAAAACGCGATATCGCATCTCATTTCTATGTTTCAAGGTAAGATATAATATGATTTGCGAAGTGTCATGTATTCCTTGTCTACACTTCAAATGAATGTAAATGCGACACTTCCTTGCAAGGAAATGGCGTTTGCAGATGTCTGCGTATCGTAGCAATAGAGTTCTTATGATTCTTAAATCGCGATATTGCATCTCATTTCTATGTTTCATGGTAAGATATAATATGATTTGCGAAGTGTTATGTATTCCTCGTCTACGATTCAAATGGATGTAAATGCGACACTCCCTCGCAAGGAAATAGCGTTTGCAGATGTCTACGTATCGTAGCAATAGAGTTCTTATGATTCTTAAAACGCGATATCGCATCTCATTTCTATGTTTCATGGTAAGGTATAATATGATTTGCGAAGTGTTATGTATTCCTCGTCTAAACTTCAAATGAATGTGAATGCGACACTTCCACGCTAGGAAATAGCGTTTGCAGATGTCTACGTATCGTAGCAATAGATTTCTAATGCTACTTAAAACGCGATATCGCATCTCATTTCTATGTTTCATGGTAAGATATAATATTCATTGCGAAGTGTTATGCATTCCTCGTCTACGACTCAAATGAATGTAAATGCGACACTTCCTTGCTAGGAAATGGCGTTTGCAGATGTCTGCGTATCGTAGCAATAGAGTTCTTATGATTCTTAAATCGCGATATTGCATCTCATTTCTATGTTTCATGGTAAGATATAATATGATTTGCGAAGTGTTATGTATTCCTCGTCTACACTTCAAATGAATGTGAATGCGACACTTCCCTGCTAGGAAATTGCGTCTGCAGATGTCTACGTATCGTAGCAATAGAGTTCTTATGATTCTTAAAACGCGATATCGCATCTCATTTCTATGTTTCATGGTAAGATAAAATATGATTTGCGAAGTGTCATGTATTCCTCGTCTATACTTCAAATGAATGTAAATGCGTCACTTCCTTGCTAGGAAATAGCGTCTGCAGATGTCTACGTATCGTAGCAATAGAGATCCAATGCTTCTTAAAACGCGATATCGCATCTCATTTCTATGTTTCATGGTAAGATATAATATTCATTGCGAAGTGTTATGCATTCCTCGTCTACGACTCAAATGAATGTAAATGCGACACTTCCTTGCTAGGAAATAGCGTCTGCAGATGTCTAGGTATCGTAGCAATAGTGTTCTTATGATTCTTAAATCGCGATATTGCATCTCATTTCTATGTTTCATGGTAAGATATAATATGATTTGCGAAGTGTTATGTATTCCTCGTCTACACTTCAAATGAATGTGAATGCGACACTTCCCTGCTAGGAAATAGCGTCTGCAGATGTCTACGTATCGTAGCAATAGATTTCTAATGCTTCTTAAAACGCGATATCGCATCTCATTTCTATGTTTCATGTTAAGATATAATATGATTTGCGAAGTATCATGTATTCCTCGTCTACACTTCAAATGAATGTAAATGCGACACTTCCTTGCTAGGAAATAGCGTCTGCAGATGTCTAGGTATCGCAGCAATAGAGATCTAATGCTTCTTAAAACGCGATATCGCATCTCATTCCTATGTTTCATTGTAAGATATAATATGATTTGCGAAGTGTTATGTATTCCTCGTCTACACTTCAAATGCGTGTAAATGCGACACTTCCTTGTAAGGAAATAGCGTTTGCAGATGTCTACGTATCGTAGCAATAGAGTTCTTATGATTCTTAAAACGCGATATCGCATCTCATTTCTATGTTTCATGGTAAGATATAATATGATTTGCGAAGTGTCATGTATTCCTCGTCTACACTTCAAATGAATGTAAATGCGACACTTCCTTGCAAGGAAATAGCGTCTGCAGATGTCTAGGTATCGTAGCAATAGGGTTCTAATGCTTCTTAAAACGCGATATCGCATCTCATTTCTATGTATCACGGTAAGATATAATATGATTTGCGAAGTGTCATGTATTCCTCGTCTACACTTCAAATGAATGTGAATGCGACACATCCTCGCTAGGAAATAGCGTTTGCAGATGTCTACGTATCGTAGCAATAGAGTTCTAATGCTTCTTAAAACGCGATATCGCATCTCATTTCTATGTATCACGGTAAGATATAATATGATTTGCGAAGTGTCATGTATTCCTCGTCTACATTTCAAATGAATGTGAATGCGACACTTCCTCGCTAGGAAATAGCGTTTGCAGATGTCTACGTATCGTAGCAATAGATTTCTAATGCTTCTTAAAACGCGATATCGCATCTCATTTCTATGTTTCATGGTAAGAAATAATATGATTTGCGAAGTGTCATGTATTCCTCGTCTACTCTTCAAATGAATGTAAATGCGACACTTCCTTGCAAGGAAATAGCGTCTGCAGATGTCTAGGTATCGTAGCAATAGAGTTCTAATGCTCCTTAAAACGCGATATCGCATCTCATTTCTATGAATCACGGTAAGATATAATATGATTTGCGAAGTGTCATGTATTCCTCGTCTACACTTCAAATGAATGTGACTGCGACACTTCCTCGCTAGGAAATAGCGTTTGCAGATGTCTACGTATCGTAGCAATAGATTTCTAATGCTTCTTAAAACGCGATATCGCATCTCATGTCTATGTTTCATGGTAAGATATAATATGATATGCGAAGTGTCACGTATTCCTCGTCTACACTTCAAATGAAAGTAAATGCGACACTTCCTTGCTAGGAAATAGCGTCTGCAGATGTCTACGTATCGTAGCAATAGAGTTCTAATGCTTTTTAGAACGCGATATCGCATCTCATTTCTATGTTTCATGGTAAGATATAATATGATTTGCGAAGTGTTATGCATTCCTCGTCTACGATTCAAATGAATGTAAATGCGACACTTCCTTGCAAGGAAATAGCGTTTGCAGATGTCTAGGTATCGTAGCAATAGAGTTGTAATGCTTCTTAAAACGCGATATCGCATCTCATTCCTATTTTTCATGGTACGATATAATATGATTTGCGAAATGTTATGTATTCCTCGTCTACACTTCAAATGAATGTAAATGCGACACTTCCTTGCAAGGAAATGGCGTTTGCAGATGTCTGCGTATCGTAGCAATAGAGTTCTTATGATTCTTAAAACGCGATATCGCATCTCATTTCTATGTTTCATGGTAAGATGAAATATGATTTGCGAAGTGTCATGTATTCCTCGTCTACACTTCAAATGAATGTAAATGCGACACTTCCTTGCTAGGAAATAGCGTCTGCAGATGTCTACGTATCGTAGCAATAGAGTTCTAATGCTCTTTAAAACGCGATATCGCATCTCATTTCTATGTTTCATGGTAAGGTAAAATATGATTTGCGAAGTGTCATGTATTCCTCGTCTACACTTCAATTGAATGTAAATGCGACACTACCTTGCTAGGAAATAGCGTCTGCAGATGTCTACGTATCGTAGCAATAGAGTTCTAATGCTTTTTAAAACGCGATATCGCATCTCATTTCTATGTTTCATGGTAAGATATAATATGATTTGCGAAGTGCTATGCATTCCTCGTCTATGATTCAAATGAATGTAAATGCGACACTTCTTTGCAAGGAAATAGCGTCTGCAATAGTCTACGTATCGTAGCAATAGAGTTCTTATGATTCTTAAAACGCGATATCGCATCTCATTTCTATGTTTCATGGTAAGATAAAATATGATTTGCGAAGTGTCATGTATTCCTCGTCTATACTTCAAATGAATGTAAATGCGACACTTCCTTGCTAGGAAATAGCGTCTGCAGATGTCTACGTATCGTAGCAATAGAGTTCCAATGCTTCTTAAAACGCGATATCGCATCTCATTTCTAAGTTTCATGATAAGATATAATATGATTTGCGAAGTGTTATACATTCCTCGTCTACGATACAAATGAATGTAAATGCGACACTTCTTTGCAAGGAAATAGCGTCTGCAGTAGTCTACGTATCGTAGCAATAGAGTTCTTATGATTCTTAAAACGCGATATCGCATCTCATTTCTATGTTTCATGGTAAGATAAAATATGATTTGCGAATTGTCATGTATTCCTCGTCTACACTTCAAATGAATGTAAATGCGACACTTCCTTGCTAGGAAATAGCGTCTGCAGATGTCTGCGTATCGTAGCAATAGAGTTCTTATGATTCTTAAAAAACGATATTGCATCTCATTTCTGTGTTTCATGGTAAGATATAATATGATTTGCGAAGTGTTATGTATTCCTCGTCTACTATTCAAATGAATGTGAATGCGACACTTCCACGCTAGGAAATAGCGTTTGCAGATGTCTAGGTATCGTAGCAATAGAGTTCTAATGCTTCTTAAAACGCGATATCGCATCTCATTTCTATGTATCACGGTAAGATATAATATGATTTGCGAAGTGTCATGTATTCCTCGTCTACATTTCAAATGAATGTGAATGCGACACTTCCTCGCTAGGAAATATCGTTTGCAGATGTCTACGTATCGTAGCAATAGATTTCTAATGCTTCTTAAAACGCGATATCGCATCTCATTTCTATGTTTCATGGTAAGATATAATATGATTTGCGAAGTGTCATGTATTCCTCGTCTACACTTTAAATGAATGTAAATGCGACACTTCCTTGCAAGGAAATAGCGTCTGCAGATGTCTAGGTATCGTAGCAATAGAGTTCTAATGCTTCTTAAAACGCGATATCGCATCTCATTTCTATGTATCACGGTAAGATATAATATGATTTGCGAAGTGTCATGTATTCCTCGTCTACACTTCAAATGAATATGAATGCGACACTTCCTCGATAGGAAATAGCGTTTGCAGATGTCTGCGTATCGTAGCAATAGAGTTCTAATGCTTCTTAAAACGCGATATCGCATCTCATTTCTATGTATCACGGTAAGATATAATATGATTTGCGAAGTGTCATGCACTCCTCGTCTACACTTCAAATGAATGTGACTGCGACACTTCCTCGCTAGGAAATAGCGTTTGCAGATGTCTACGTATCGTAGCAATAGATTTCTAATGCTTCTTAAAACGCGATATCGCATCACATGTCTATGTTTCATGGTAAGATATAATATGATCTGCGAAGTGTCATGTATTCCTCGTCTACACTTCAAATGAATGTAAATGCGACACTTCCTTGCTAGGAAATAGCGTCTGCAGATGTCTACGTACCGTAGCAATAGAGTTCTAATGCTTTTTAGAACGCGATATCGCATCTCATTTCTATGTTTCATGGTAAGATATAATATGATTTGCGAAGTGTTATGCATTCCTCGTCTACGATTCAAATGAATGTAAATGCGACACTTCCTTGCTAGGAAATAGCGTCTGCAGATGTCTACGTATCGTAGCAATAGAGTTCTAATGCTTCTTAAAACGCGATATCGCATCTCATTTCTATGTATCACGGTAAGATATAATATGATTTGCGAAGTGTCATGTATTCCTCGTCTACATTTCAAATGAATGTGAATGCGACACTTCCTCGCTAGGAAATAGCGTTTGCAGATGTCTACGTATCGTAGCAATAGATTTCTAATGCTTCTTAAAACGCGATATCGCATCTCATTTCTATGTTTCATGGTAAGAAATAATATGATTTGCGAAGTGTCATGTATTCCTCGTCTACACTTCAAATGAATGTAAATGCGACACTTCCTTGCAAGGAAATAGCGTCTGCAGATGTCTAGGTATCGTAGCAATAGAGTTCTAATGCTTCTTAAAACGCGATATCGCATCTCATTTCTATGAATCACGGTAAGATATAATATGATTTGCGAAGTGTCATGTATTCCTCGTCTACACTTCAAATGAATGTGACTGCGACACTTCCTCGCTAGGAAATAGCGTTTGCAGATGTCTACGTATCGTAGCAATAGATTTCTAATGCTTCTTAAAACGCGATATCGCATCTCATGTCTATGTTTCATGGTAAGATATAATGTGATATGCGAAGTGTCATGTATTCCTCGTCTACACTTCAAATGAATGTAAATGCGACACTTCCTTGCTAGGAAATAGCGTCTGCAGATGTCTACGTATCGTAGCAATAGAGTTCTAATGCTTTTTAGAACGCGATATCGCATCTCATTTCTATGTTTCATGGTAAGATATAATATGATTTGCGAAGTATCATGTATTCCTCGTCTACACTTCAAATGAATGTAAACGCGACACTTCCTTTCTAAGAAATAGCGTCTGCAGATGTCTAGGTATCGCAGCAATAGAGATCTAATGCTTCTTAAAACGCGATATCGCATCTCATTCCTATTTTTCATGGTAAGATATAATATGATTTGCGAAGTGTCATGTATTCCTCGTCTACACTTCAAATGAATGTGAATGCGACACTTCCTCGATAGGAAATAGCGTTTGCAGATGTCTGCGTATCGTAGCAATAGAGTTCTAATGCTTCTTAAAACGCGATATCGCATCTCATTTCTATGTATCACGGTAAGATATAATATGATTTGCGAAGTGTCATGCACTCCTCGTCTACACTTCAAATGAATGTGACTGCGACACTTCCTCGCTAGGAAATAGCGTTTGCAGATGTCTACGTATCGTAGCAATAGATTTCTAATGCTTCTTAAAACGCGATATCGCATCTCATGTCTATGTTTCATGGTAAGATAAAATATGATTTACGAAGTGTCATGTATTCCTCGTCTACACTTCAAATGAATGTAAATGCGACACTTCCTTGCTAGGAAATAGCGTCTGCAGATGTCTACGTATCGTAGCAATAGAGTTCTAATGCTTCTTAAAACGCGATATCGCATCTCCTTTCTATGTTTCATGGTAAGATATAATATGATTTGCGAAGTGTTATGCATTCCTCGTCTACGATTCAAATGAATGTAAATGCGACACTTCCTTGCAAAGAAATAGCGTTTGCAGATGTCTACGTATCATAGCAATAGAGTTCTAATGCTTCTTAAAACGCGATATCGCATCTCATTTCTATTTTTCATGGTAAGATATAATATGATTTGCGAAGTGTTAAGTATTCCTCGTCTACACTTCAAATGAATGTAAATGCGACACTTCCTTGCAAGGAAATGGCGTTTGCAGATGTCTGCGTATCGTAGCAATAGAGTTCTAATGCTTCTTAAAACGCGATATCGCATCTCATTTCTATGTATCACGGTAAGATATAATATGATTTGCGAAGTGTCATGCACTCCTCGTCTACACTTCAAATGAATGTGACTGCGGCACTTCCTCGCTAGGAAATAGCGTTTGCAGACGTCTACGTATCGTAGCAATAGATTTCTAATGCTTCTTAAAACGCGATATCGCATCTCATGTCTATGTTTCATGGTAAGATATAATATGATCTGCGAAGTGTCATGTATTCCTCGTCTACACTTCAAATGAATGTAAATGCGACACTTCCTTGCTAGGAAATAGCGTCTGCAGATGTCTACGTACCGTAGCAATAGAGTTCTAATGCTTTTTAGAACGCGATATCGCATCTCATTTCTATGTATCACTGTAAGATATAATATGATTTGCGAAGTGTCATGCACTCCTCGTCTACACTTCAAATGAATGTGACTGCGACACTTCCTCGCTAGGAAATAGTGTTTGCAGATGTCTACGTATCGTAGCAATAGATTTCTAATGCATCTTAAAACGCGATATCGCATCTCATGTCTATGTTTCATGGTAAGATATAATATGATCTGCGAAGTGTCATGTATTCCTCGTCTACACTTCAAATGAATGTAAATGCGACACTTCCTTGCTAGGAAATAGCGTCTGCAGATGTCTACGTACCGTAGCAATAGAGTTCTAATGCTTTTTAGAACGCGATATCGCATCTCATTTCTATGTTTCATGGTAAGATATAATATGATTTGCGAAGTGTTATGCATTCCTCGTCTACGATTCAAATGAATGTAAATGCGACACTTCCTTGCAAAGAAATAGCGTTTGCAGATGTCTACGTATCATAGCAATAGAGTTCTAATGCTTCTTAAAACGCGATATCGCATCTCATTTCTATTTTTCATGGTAAGATATAATATGATTTGCGAAGTGTTATGTATTCCTCGTCTACACTTCAAATGAATGTAAATGCGACACTTCCTTGCAAGGAAATGGCGTTTGCAGATGTCTGCGTATCGTAGCAATAGAGTTCTAATGCTTCTTAAAACGCGATATCGCATCTCATTTCTATGTTTCATGTTAAGATATAATATGATTTGCGAAGTATCATGTATTCCTCGTCTACACTTCAAATGAATGTAAACGCGACACTTCCTTGCTAGGAAATAGCGTCTGCAGATGTCTAGGTATCGCAGCAATAGAGATCTAATGCTTCTTAAAACGCGATATCGCATCTCATTCCTATTTTTCATGGTAAGATATAATATGATTTGCGAAATGTTATGTATTCCTCGTCTACACTTCAAATGAATGTAAATGCGACACTTCCTTGCAAGGAAATGGCGTTTGCAGATGTCTGCGTATCGTAGCAATAGAGTTCTTATGATTCTTAAAACGCGATATCGCATCTCATTTCTATGTTTCATGGTAAGATGAAATATGATTTGCGAAGTGTCATGTATTCCTCGTCTACACTTCAAATGAATGTAAATGCGACACTTCCTTGCTAGGAAATAGCGTCTGCAGATGTCTACGTATCGTAGCAATAGAGTTCTAATGCTCTTTAAAACGCGATATAGCATCTCATTTCTATGTTTCATGGTAAGGTAAAATATGATTTGCGAAGTGTCATGTATTCCTCGTCTACACTTCAATTGAATGTAAATGCGACACTACCTTGCTAGGAAATAGCGTCTGCAGATGTCTAAGTATCGTAGCAATAGAGTTCTAATGCTTTTTAAAACGCGATATCGCATCTCATTTCTATGTTTCATGGTAAGATATAATATGATTTGCGAAGTGTTATGCATTCCTCGTCTATGATTCATATGAATGTAAATGCGACACTTCTTTGCAAGGAAATAGCGTCTGCAGTAGTCTACGTATCGTAGCAATAGAGTTCTTATGATTCTTAAAACGCGATATCGCATCTCATTTCTATGTTTCATGGTAAGATAAAATATGATTTGCGAAGTGTCATGTATTCCTCGTCTATACTTCAAATGAATGTAAATGCGACACTTCCTTGCTAGGAAATAGCGTCTGCAGATGTCTACGTATCGTAGCAATAGAGTTCCAATGCTTCTTAAAACGCGATATCGCATCTCATTTCTATGTATCACGGTAAGATATAATATGATTTGCGAAGTGTCATGTATTCCTCGTGTACACTTCAAATGGATGTGAATGCGACACAGCCTCGCTAGGAAATAGCGTTTGCAGATGTCTGCGTATCGTAGCAATAGAGTTCTAATGCTTCTTAAAACGCGATATCGCATCTCATTTCTTTTTTTCATGGTAAGATATAATATGATTTGCGAAGTGTCATGTATTCCTCGTCTATACTTCAAATGAATGTAAATGCGTCACTTCCTTGCTAGGAAATAGCGTCTGCAGATATCTACGTATCGTAGCAATGGAGATCCAATGCTTCTTAAAACGCGATATCGCATCTCATTTCTATGTTTCATGGTAAGATATAATATTCATTGCGAAGTGTTATGCATTCCTCGTCTACGACTCAAATGAATGTAAATGCGACACTTCCTTGCTAGGAAATAGCGTCTGCAGATGTCTAGGTATCGTAGCAATAGAGTTCTAATGCTTCTTAAATGCGATATCGCATCTCATTTCTATGTATCACGGTAAGATATAATATGATTTGCGAAGTGTCATGTATTCCTCGTCTACACTTCAAATGAATGTAAATGCGACACTTCCTTGCAAGGAAATAGCGTCTGCAGATGTCTAGGTATCGTAGCAATAGAGTTCTAATGCTTCTTAAAACGCGATATCGCATCTCATTTCTATGTATCACGGTAAGATATAATATGATTTGCGAAGTGTCATGTATTCCTCGTCTACACTTCAAATGAATGTAAATGCGACACTTCCTTGCAAGGAAATAGCGTCTGCAGATGTCTAGGTATCGTAGCAATAGAGTTCTAATGCTTCTTAAAACGCGATATCGCATCTCATTTCTATGTATCACGGTAAGATATAATATGATTTGCGAAGTGTCATGTATTCCTCGTCTACACTTCAAATGAATGTAAATGCGACACTTCCTTGCAAGGAAATAGCGTCTGCAGATGTCTAGGTATCGTAGCAATAGAGTTCTAATGCTTCTTAAAACGCGATATCGCATCTCATTTCTATGTATCACGGTAAGATATAATATGATTTGCGAAGTGTCATGTATTCCTCGTCTACACTTCAAATGAATGTGAATGCGACACATCCTCGCTAGGAAATAGCGTTTGCAGATGTCTACGTATCGTAGAAATAGAGTTCTAATGCTTCTTAAAACGCGATATCGCATCTCATTTCTATGTATCACGGTAAGATATAATATGATTTGCGAAGTGTCATGTATTCCTCGTCTACATTTCAAATGAATGTGAATGCGACACTTCCTCGCTAGGAAATAGCGTTTGCAGATGTCTACGTATCGTAGCAATAGATTTCTAATGCTTCTTAAAACGCGATATCGCATCTCATTTCTATGTTTCATGGTAAGAAATAATATGATTTGCGAAGTGTTATGTATTCCTCGTCTACACTTCAAATGAATGTAAATGCGACACTTCCTTGCAAGGAAATAGCGTCTGCAGATGTCTAGGTATCGTAGCAATAGAGTTTTAATGCTTCTTAAAACGCGATATCGCATCTCATTTCTATGTATCACGGTAAGATATAATATGATTTGCGAAGTGTCATGTATTCCTCGTCTACACTTCAAATGAATGTGACTGCGACACTTCCTCGCTAGGAAATAGCGTTTGCAGATGTCTACGTATCGTAGCAATAGATTTCTAATGCTTCTTAAAACGCGATATCGCATCTCATGTCTATGTTTCATGGTAAGATATAATATGATATGCGAAGTGTCATGTATTCCTCGTCTACACTTCAAATGAATGTAAATGCGACACTTCCTTGCTAGGAAATAGCGTCTGCAGATGTCTACGTATCGTAGCAATAGAGTTCTAATGCTTTTTAGAACGCGATATCGCATCTCATTTCTATGTTTCATGGTAAGATATAATATGATTTGCGAAGTGTTATGCATTCCTCGTCTACGGTTCAAATGAATGTAAATGCGACACTTCCTTGCAAGGAAATAGCGTTTGCAGATTTCTAGGTATCGTAGCAATCGAGTTGTAATGCCTCTAAAAACGCGATATCGCATCTCATTTCTACGTATCACGGTAAGATATAATATGATTTGCGAAGTGTCATATATTCCTCGTGTACACTTCAAATGGATGTGAATGCGACACAGCCTCGCTAGGATATAGCGTTTGCAGATGTCTACGTATCGTAGCAATAGAGTTCTAATGCTTCTTAAAACGCGATATCGCATCTCATTTCTATGTTTCATGTTAAGATATAATATGATTTGCGAAGTATCATGTATTCCTCGTCTACACTTCAAATGAATGTAAACGCGACACTTCCTTGCTAGGAAATAGCGTCTGCAGATGTCTAGGTATCGCAGCAATAGAGATCTAATGCTTCTTAAAACGCGATATCGCATCTCATTCCTATTTTTCATGGTAAGATATAATATGATTTGCGAAATGTTATGTATTCCTCGTCTACACTTCAAATGAATGTAAATGCGACACTTCCTTGCAAGGAAATGGCGTTTGCAGATGTCTGCGTATCGTAGCAATAGAGTTCTTATGATTCTTAAAACGCGATATCGCATCTCATTTCTATGTTTCATGGTAGGATGAAGTATGATTTGCGAAGTGTCATGTATTCCTCGTCTACACTTCAAATGAATGTAAATGCGACACTTCCTTGCTAGGAAATAGCGTCTGCAGATGTCTACGTATCGTAGCAATAGAGTTCTAATGCTCTTTAAAACGCGATATAGCATCTCATTTCTATGTTTCATGGTAAGGTAAAATATGATTTGCGAAGTGTCATGTATTCCTCGTCTACACTTCAATTGAATGTAAATGCGACACTACCTTGCTAGGAAATAGCGTCTGCAGATGTCTACGTATCGTAGCAATAGAGTTCTAATGCTTTTTAAAACGCGATATCGCATCTCATTTCTATGTTTCATGGTAAGATATAATATGATTTGCGAAGTGTTATGCATTCCTCGTCTATGATTCAAATGAATGTAAATGCGACACTTCCTTGCTAGGAAATAGCGTCTGCAGATGTCTACGTATCGTAGCAATAGAGTTCTAATGCTCTTTAAAACGCGATATCGCATCTCATTTCTATGTTTCATGGTAAGGTAAAATATGATTTGCGAAGTGTCATGTATTCCTCGTCTACACTTCAATTGAATGTAAATGCGACACTACCTTGCTAGGAAATAGCGTCTGCAGATGTCTACGTATCGTAGCAATAGAGTTCTAATGCTTTTTAAAACGCGATATCGCATCTCATTTCTATGTTTCATGGTAAGATATAATATGATTTGCGAAGTGCTATGCATTCCTCGTCTATGATTCAAATGAATGTAAATGCGACACTTCTTTGCAAGGAAATAGCGTCTGCAATAGTCTACGTATCGTAGCAATAGAGTTCTTATGATTCTTAAAACGCGATATCGCATCTCATTTCTATGTTTCATGGTAAGATAAAATATGATTTGCGAAGTGTCATGTATTCCTCGTCTATACTTCAAATGAATGTAAATGCGACACTTCCTTGCTAGGAAATAGCGTCTGCAGATGTCTACGTATCGTAGCAATAGAGTTCCAATGCTTCGTAAAACGCGATATCGCATCTCATTTCTAAGTTTCATGATAAGATATAATATGATTTGCGAAGTGTTATACATTCCTCGTCTACGATACAAATGAATGTAAATGCGACACTTCTTTGCAAGGAAATAGCGTCTGCAGTAGTCTACGTATCGTAGCAATAGAGTTCTTATGATTCTTAAAACGCGATATCGCATCTCATTTCTATGTTTCATGGTAAGATAAAATATGATTTGCGAATTGTCATGTATTCCTCGTCTACACTTCAAATGAATGTAAATGCGACACTTCCTTGCTAGGAAATAGCGTCTGCAGATGTCTGCGTATCGTAGCAATAGAGTTCTTATGATTCTTAAAAAACGATATTGCATCTCATTTCTGTGTTTCATGGTAAGATATAATATGATTTGCGAAGTGTTATGTATTCCTCGTCTACTATTCAAATGAATGTGAATGCGACACTTCCACGCTAGGAAATAGCGTTTGCAGATGTCTAGGTATCGTAGCAATAGAGTTCTAATGCTTCTTAAAACGCGATATCGCATCTCATTTCTATGTATCACGGTAAGATATAATATGATTTGCGAAGTGTCATGTATTCCTCGTCTACATTTCAAATGAATGTGAATGCGACACTTCCTCGCTAGGAAATATCGTTTGCAGATGTCTACGTATCGTAGCAATAGATTTCTAATGCTTCTTAAAACGCGATATCGCATCTCATTTCTATGTTTCATGGTAAGATATAATATGATTTGCGAAGTGTCATGTATTCCTCGTCTACACTTTAAATGAATGTAAATGCGACACTTCCTTGCAAGGAAATAGCGTCTGCAGATGTCTAGGTATCGTAGCAATAGAGTTCTAATGCTTCTTAAAACGCGATATCGCATCTCATTTCTATGTATCACGGTAAGATATAATATGATTTGCGAAGTGTCATGTATTCCTCGTCTACACTTCAAATGAATATGAATGCGACACTTCCTCGATAGGAAATAGCGTTTGCAGATGTCTGCGTATCGTAGCAATAGAGTTCTAATGCTTCTTAAAACGCGATATCGCATCTCATTTCTATGTATCACGGTAAGATATAATATGATTTGCGAAGTGTCATGCACTCCTCGTCTACACTTCAAATGAATGTGACTGCGACACTTCCTCGCTAGGAAATAGCGTTTGCAGATGTCTACGTATCGTAGCAATAGATTTCTAATGCTTCTTAAAACGCGATATCGCATCACATGTCTATGTTTCATGGTAAGATATAATATGATCTGCGAAGTGTCATGTATTCCTCGTCTACACTTCAAATGAATGTAAATGCGACACTTCCTTGCTAGGAAATAGCGTCTGCAGATGTCTACGTACCGTAGCAATAGAGTTCTAATGCTTTTTAGAACGCGATATCGCATCTCATTTCTATGTTTCATGGTAAGATATAATATGATTTGCGAAGTGTTATGCATTCCTCGTCTACGATTCAAATGAATGTAAATGCGACACTTCCTTGCTAGGAAATAGCGTCTGCAGATGTCTACGTACCGTAGCAATAGAGTTCTAATGCTTTTTAGAACGCGATATCGCATCTCATTTCTATGTTTCATGGTAAGATATAATATGATTTGCGAAGTGTTATGTATTCCTCGTCTACACTTCAAATGAATGTAAATGCGACACTTCCTTGCAAGGAAATGGCGTTTGCAGATGTCTGCGTACCGTAGCAATAGAGTTCTAATGCTTCTTAAAACGCGATATCGCATCTCATTTCTATGTATCACGGTAAGATATAATATGATTTGCGAAGTGTCATGCACTCCTCGTCTACACTTCAAATGAATGTGACTGCGACACTTCCTCGCTAGGAAATAGCGTTTGCAGATGTCTACGTATCGTAGCAATAGATTTCTAATGCTTCTTAAAACGCGATATCGCATCTCATTTCTATGTATCACGGTAAGATATAATATGATTTGCGAAGTGTCATGTATTCCTCGTCTACACTTCAAATGAATGTGAATGCGACACTTCCTCGATAGGAAATAGCGTTTGCAGATGTCTGCGTATCGTAGCAATAGAGTTCTAATGCTTCTTAAAACGCGATATCGCATCTCATTTCTATGTATCACGGTAAGATATAATATGATTTGCGAAGTGCTATGCATTCCTCGTCTATGATTCAAATGAATGTAAATGCGACACTTCTTTGCAAGGAAATAGCGTCTGCAGTAGTCTACGTATCGTAGCAATAGAGTTCTAATGCTTCTTAAAACGCGATATCGCATCTCATTTCTATGTATCACGGTAAGATATAATATGATTTGCGAAGTGTCATGTATTCCTCGTCTACATTTCAAATGAATGTGAATGCGACACTTCCTCGCTAGGAAATAGCGTTTGCAGATGTCTACGTATCGTAGCAATAGATTTCTAATGCTTCTTAAAACGCGATATCGCATCTCATTTCTATGTTTCATGGTAAGAAATAATATGATTTGCGAAGTGTCATGTATTCCTCGTCTACACTTCAAATGAATGTAAATGCGACACTTCCTTGCAAGGAAATAGCGTCTGCAGATGTCTAGGTATCGTAGCAATAGAGTTCTAATGCTTCTTAAAACGCGATATCGCATCTCATTTCTATGAATCACGGTAAGATATAATATGATTTGCGAAGTGTCATGTATTCCTCGTCTACACTTCAAATGAATGTGACTGCGACACTTCCTCGCTAGGAAATAGCGTTTGCAGATGTCTACGTATCGTAGCAATAGATTTCTAATGCTTCTTAAAACGCGATATCGCATCTCATGTCTATGTTTCATGGTAAGATATAATGTGATATGCGAAGTGTCATGTATTCCTCGTCTACACTTCAAATGAATGTAAATGCGACACTTCCTTGCTAGGAAATAGCGTCTGCAGATGTCTACGTATCGTAGCAATAGAGTTCTAATGCTTTTTAGAACGCGATATCGCATCTCATTTCTATGTTTCATGGTAAGATATAATATGATTTGCGAAGTATCATGTATTCCTCGTCTACACTTCAAATGAATGTAAACGCGACACTTCCTTTCTAAGAAATAGCGTCTGCAGATGTCTAGGTATCGCAGCAATAGAGATCTAATGCTTCTTAAAACGCGATATCGCATCTCATTCCTATTTTTCATGGTAAGATATAATATGATTTGCGAAATGTTATGTATTCCTCGTCTACACTTCAAATGAATATAAATGCGACACTTCCTTGCAAGGAAATGGCGTTTGCAGATGTCTGCGTATCGTAGCAATAGAGTTCTTATGATTCTTAAAACGCGATATCGCATCTCATTTCTATGTTTCATGGTAAGATGAAATATGATTTGCGAAGTGTCATGTATTCCTCGTCTACACTTCAAATGAATGTAAATGCGACACTTCCTTGCTAGGAAATAGCGTCTGCAGATGTCTACGTATCGTAGCAATAGAGTTCTAATGCTCTTTAAAACGCGATATCGCATCTCATTTCTATGTTTCATGGTAAGGTAAAATATGATTTGCGAAGTGTCATGTATTCCTCGTCTACACTTCAATTGAATGTAAATGCGACACTACCTTGCTAGGAAATAGCGTCTGCAGATGTCTACGTATCGTAGCAATAGAGTTCTAATGCTTTTTAAAACGCGATATCGCATCTCATTTCTATGTTTCATGGTAAGATATAATATGATTTGCGAAGTGCTATGCATTCCTCGTCTATGATTCAAATGAATGTAAATGCGACACTTCTTTGCAAGGAAATAGCGTCTGCAGTAGTCTACGTATCGTAGCAATAGAGTTCTTATGATTCTTAAAACGCGATATCGCATCTCATTTCTATGTTTCATGGTAAGATAAAATATGATTTGCGAAGTGTCATGTATTCCTCGTCTACACTTCAAATGAATCTGAATGCGACACTTCCTCGATAGGAAATAGCGTTTGCAGATGTCTGCGTATCGTAGCAATAGAGTTCTAATGCTTCTTAAAACGCGATATCGCATCTCATTTCTATGTATCACGGTAAGATATAATATGATTTGCGAAGTGTCATGCACTCCTCGTCTACACTTCAAATGAATGTGACTGCGACACTTCCTCGCTAGGAAATAGCGTTTGCAGATGTCTACGTATCGTAGCAATAGATTTCTAATGCTTCTTAAAACGCGATATCGCACCTCATGTCTATGTTTCATGGTAAGATATAATATGATCTGCGAAGTGTCATGTATTCCTCGTCTACACTTCAAATGAATGTAAATGCGACACTTCCTTGCTAGGAAATAGCGTCTGCAGATGTCTACGTACCGTAGCAATAGAGTTCTAATGCTTTTTAGAACGCGATATCGCATCTCATTTCTATGTATCACGGTAAGATATAATATGATTTGCGAAGTGTCATGTATTCCTCGTCTACACTTCAAATGAATGTGAATGCGACACTTCCTCGATAGGAAATAGCGTTTGCAGATGTCTGCGTATCGTAGCAATAGAGTTCTAATGCTTCTTAAAACGCGATATCGCATCTCATTTCTATGTATCACGGTAAGATATAATATGATTTGCGAAGTGTCATGCACTCCTCGTCTACACTTCAAATGAATGTGACTGCGACACTTCCTCGCTAGGAAATAGCGTTTGCAGATGTCTACGTATCGTAGCAATAGATTTCTAATGCTTCTTAAAACGCGATATCGCATCTCATGTCTATGTTTCATGGTAAGATAAAATATGATTTGCGAAGTGTCATGTATTCCTCGTCTACACTTCAAATGAATGTAAATGCGACACTTCCTTGCTAGGAAATAGCGTCTGCAGATGTCTACGTATCGTAGCAATAGAGTTCTAATGCTTCTTAAAACGCGATATCGCATCTCCTTTCTATGTTTCATGGTAAGATATAATATGATTTGCGAAGTGTTATGCATTCCTCGTCTACGATTCAAATGAATGTAAATGCGACACTTCCTTGCAAAGAAATAGCGTTTGCAGATGTCTACGTATCATAGCAATAGAGTTCTAATGCTTCTTAAAACGCGATATCGCATCTCATTTCTATTTTTCATGGTAAGATATAATATGATTTGCGAAGTGTTAAGTATTCCTCGTCTACACTTCAAATGAATGTAAATGCGACACTTCCTTGCAAGGAAATGGCGTTTGCAGATGTCTGCGTATCGTAGCAATAGAGTTCTAATGCTTCTTAAAACGCGATATCGCATCTCATTTCTATGTATCACGGTAAGATATAATATGATTTGCGAAGTGTCATGCACTCCTCGTCTACACTTCAAATGAATGTGACTGCGGCACTTCCTCGCTAGGAAATAGCGTTTGCAGACGTCTACGTATCGTAGCAATAGATTTCTAATGCTTCTTAAAACGCGATATCGCATCTCATGTCTATGTTTCATGGTAAGATATAATATGATCTGCGAAGTGTCATGTATTCCTCGTCTACACTTCAAATGAATGTAAATGCGACACTTCCTTGCTAGGAAATAGCGTCTGCAGATGTCTACGTACCGTAGCAATAGAGTTCTAATGCTTTTTAGAACGCGATATCGCATCTCATTTCTATGTATCACTGTAAGATATAATATGATTTGCGAAGTGTCATGCACTCCTCGTCTACACTTCAAATGAATGTGACTGCGACACTTCCTCGCTAGGAAATAGTGTTTGCAGATGTCTACGTATCGTAGCAATAGATTTCTAATGCATCTTAAAACGCGATATCGCATCTCATGTCTATGTTTCATGGTAAGATATAATATGATCTGCGAAGTGTCATGTATTCCTCGTCTACACTTCAAATGAATGTAAATGCGACACTTCCTTGCTAGGAAATAGCGTCTGCAGATGTCTACGTACCGTAGCAATAGAGTTCTAATGCTTTTTAGAACGCGATATCGCATCTCATTTCTATGTTTCATGGTAAGATATAATATGATTTGCGAAGTGTTATGCATTCCTCGTCTACGATTCAAATGAATGTAAATGCGACACTTCCTTGCAAAGAAATAGCGTTTGCAGATGTCTACGTATCATAGCAATAGAGTTCTAATGCTTCTTAAAACGCGATATCGCATCTCATTTCTATTTTTCATGGTAAGATATAATATGATTTGCGAAGTGTTATGTATTCCTCGTCTACACTTCAAATGAATGTAAATGCGACACTTCCTTGCAAGGAAATGGCGTTTGCAGATGTCTGCGTATCGTAGCAATAGAGTTCTAATGCTTCTTAAAACGCGATATCGCATCTCATTTCTATGTTTCATGTTAAGATATAATATGATTTGCGAAGTATCATGTATTCCTCGTCTACACTTCAAATGAATGTAAACGCGACACTTCCTTGCTAGGAAATAGCGTCTGCAGATGTCTAGGTATCGCAGCAATAGAGATCTAATGCTTCTTAAAACGCGATATCGCATCTCATTCCTATTTTTCATGGTAAGATATAATATGATTTGCGAAATGTTATGTATTCCTCGTCTACACTTCAAATGAATGTAAATGCGACACTTCCTTGCAAGGAAATGGCGTTTGCAGATGTCTGCGTATCGTAGCAATAGAGTTCTTATGATTCTTAAAACGCGATATCGCATCTCATTTCTATGTTTCATGGTAAGATGAAATATGATTTGCGAAGTGTCATGTATTCCTCGTCTACACTTCAAATGAATGTAAATGCGACACTTCCTTGCTAGGAAATAGCGTCTGCAGATGTCTACGTATCGTAGCAATAGAGTTCTAATGCTCTTTAAAACGCGATATAGCATCTCATTTCTATGTTTCATGGTAAGGTAAAATATGATTTGCGAAGTGTCATGTATTCCTCGTCTACACTTCAATTGAATGTAAATGCGACACTACCTTGCTAGGAAATAGCGTCTGCAGATGTCTAAGTATCGTAGCAATAGAGTTCTAATGCTTTTTAAAACGCGATATCGCATCTCATTTCTATGTTTCATGGTAAGATATAATATGATTTGCGAAGTGTTATGCATTCCTCGTCTATGATTCAAATGAATGTAAATGCGACACTTCTTTGCAAGGAAATAGCGTCTGCAGTAGTCTACGTATCGTAGCAATAGAGTTCTTATGATTCTTAAAACGCGATATCGCATCTCATTTCTATGTTTCATGGTAAGATAAAATATGATTTGCGAAGTGTCATGTATTCCTCGTCTATACTTCAAATGAATGTAAATGCGACACTTCCTTGCTAGGAAATAGCGTCTGCAGATGTCTACGTATCGTAGCAATAGAGTTCCAATGCTTCTTAAAACGCGATATCGCATCTCATTTCTATGTATCACGGTAAGATATAATATGATTTGCGAAGTGTCATGTATTCCTCGTGTACACTTCAAATGGATGTGAATGCGACACAGCCTCGCTAGGAAATAGCGTTTGCAGATGTCTGCGTATCGTAGCAATAGAGTTCTAATGCTTCTTAAAACGCGATATCGCATCTCATTTCTTTTTTTCATGGTAAGATATAATATGATTTGCGAAGTGTCATGTATTCCTCGTCTATACTTCAAATGAATGTAAATGCGTCACTTCCTTGCTAGGAAATAGCGTCTGCAGATATCTACGTATCGTAGCAATGGAGATCCAATGCTTCTTAAAACGCGATATCGCATCTCATTTCTATGTTTCATGGTAAGATATAATATTCATTGCGAAGTGTTATGCATTCCTCGTCTACGACTCAAATGAATGTAAATGCGACACTTCCTTGCTAGGAAATAGCGTCTGCAGATGTCTAGGTATCGTAGCAATAGAGTTCTAATGCTTCTTAAATGCGATATCGCATCTCATTTCTATGTATCACGGTAAGATATAATATGATTTGCGAAGTGTCATGTATTCCTCGTCTACACTTCAAATGAATGTAAATGCGACACTTCCTTGCAAGGAAATAGCGTCTGCAGATGTCTAGGTATCGTAGCAATAGAGTTCTAATGCTTCTTAAAACGCGATATCGCATCTCATTTCTATGTATCACGGTAAGATATAATATGATTTGCGAAGTGTCATGTATTCCTCGTCTACACTTCAAATGAATGTAAATGCGACACTTCCTTGCAAGGAAATAGCGTCTGCAGATGTCTAGGTATCGTAGCAATAGAGTTCTAATGCTTCTTAAAACGCGATATCGCATCTCATTTCTATGTATCACGGTAAGATATAATATGATTTGCGAAGTGTCATGTATTCCTCGTCTACACTTCAAATGAATGTAAATGCGACACTTCCTTGCAAGGAAATAGCGTCTGCAGATGTCTAGGTATCGTAGCAATAGAGTTCTAATGCTTCTTAAAACGCGATATCGCATCTCATTTCTATGTATCACGGTAAGATATAATATGATTTGCGAAGTGTCATGTATTCCTCGTCTACACTTCAAATGAATGTGAATGCGACACATCCTCGCTAGGAAATAGCGTTTGCAGATGTCTACGTATCGTAGAAATAGAGTTCTAATGCTTCTTAAAACGCGATATCGCATCTCATTTCTATGTATCACGGTAAGATATAATATGATTTGCGAAGTGTCATGTATTCCTCGTCTACATTTCAAATGAATGTGAATGCGACACTTCCTCGCTAGGAAATAGCGTTTGCAGATGTCTACGTATCGTAGCAATAGATTTCTAATGCTTCTTAAAACGCGATATCGCATCTCATTTCTATGTTTCATGGTAAGAAATAATATGATTTGCGAAGTGTTATGTATTCCTCGTCTACACTTCAAATGAATGTAAATGCGACACTTCCTTGCAAGGAAATAGCGTCTGCAGATGTCTAGGTATCGTAGCAATAGAGTTTTAATGCTTCTTAAAACGCGATATCGCATCTCATTTCTATGTATCACGGTAAGATATAATATGATTTGCGAAGTGTCATGTATTCCTCGTCTACACTTCAAATGAATGTGACTGCGACACTTCCTCGCTAGGAAATAGCGTTTGCAGATGTCTACGTATCGTAGCAATAGATTTCTAATGCTTCTTAAAACGCGATATCGCATCTCATGTCTATGTTTCATGGTAAGATATAATATGATATGCGAAGTGTCATGTATTCCTCGTCTACACTTCAAATGAATGTAAATGCGACACTTCCTTGCTAGGAAATAGCGTCTGCAGATGTCTACGTATCGTAGCAATAGAGTTCTAATGCTTTTTAGAACGCGATATCGCATCTCATTTCTATGTTTCATGGTAAGATATAATATGATTTGCGAAGTGTTATGCATTCCTCGTCTACGGTTCAAATGAATGTAAATGCGACACTTCCTTGCAAGGAAATAGCGTTTGCAGATTTCTAGGTATCGTAGCAATCGAGTTGTAATGCCTCTAAAAACGCGATATCGCATCTCATTTCTACGTATCACGGTAAGATATAATATGATTTGCGAAGTGTCATATATTCCTCGTGTACACTTCAAATGGATGTGAATGCGACACAGCCTCGCTAGGATATAGCGTTTGCAGATGTCTACGTATCGTAGCAATAGAGTTCTAATGCTTCTTAAAACGCGATATCGCATCTCATTTCTATGTTTCATGTTAAGATATAATATGATTTGCGAAGTATCATGTATTCCTCGTCTACACTTCAAATGAATGTAAACGCGACACTTCCTTGCTCGGAAATAGCGTCTGCAGATGTCTAGGTATCGCAGCAATAGAGATCTAATGCTTCTTAAAACGCGATATCGCATCTCATTCCTATTTTTCATGGTAAGATATAATATGATTTGCGAAATGTTATGTATTCCTCGTCTACACTTCAAATGAATGTAAATGCGACACTTCCTTGCAAGGAAATGGCGTTTGCAGATGTCTGCGTATCGTAGCAATAGAGTTCTTATGATTCTTAAAACGCGATATCGCATCTCATTTCTATGTTTCATGGTAGGATGAAGTATGATTTGCGAAGTGTCATGTATTCCTCGTCTACACTTCAAATGAATGTAAATGCGACACTTCCTTGCTAGGAAATAGCGTCTGCAGATGTCTACGTATCGTAGCAATAGAGTTCTAATGCTCTTTAAAACGCGATATAGCATCTCATTTCTATGTTTCATGGTAAGGTAAAATATGATTTGCGAAGTGTCATGTATTCCTCGTCTACACTTCAATTGAATGTAAATGCGACACTACCTTGCTAGGAAATAGCGTCTGCAGATGTCTACGTATCGTAGCAATAGAGTTCTAATGCTTTTTAAAACGCGATATCGCATCTCATTTCTATGTTTCATGGTAAGATATAATATGATTTGCGAAGTGTTATGCATTCCTCGTCTATGATTCAAATGAATGTAAATGCGACACTTCTTTGCAAGGAAATAGCGTCTGCAGTAGTCTACGTATCGTAGCAATAGAGTTCTTATGATTCTTAAAACGCGATATCGCATCTCATTTCTATGTATCACGGTAAGATATAATATGATTTGCGAAGTGTCATGTATTCCTCGTGTACACTTCAAATGGATGTGAATGCGACACAGCCTCGCTAGGAAATAGCGTTTGCAGATGTCTACGTATCGTAGTAATAGAGTCCTAATGCTTCTTAAAACGCGATATCGCATCTCATTTCTATTTTTCATGGTAAGATATAATATGATTTGCGAAGTGTCATGTATTCCTCGTCTATACTTCAAATGAATGTAAATGCGTCACTTCCTTGCTAGGAAATAGCGTCTGCAGATGTCTACGTATCGTAGCAATAGAGATCCAATGCTTCTTAAAACGCGATATCGCATCTCATTTCTATGTTTCATGGTAAGATATAATATTCATTGCGAAGTGTTATGCATTCCTCGTCTACGACTCAAATGAATGTAAATGCGACACTTCCTTGCTAGGAAATAGCGTCTGCAGATGTCTAGGTATCGTAGCAATAGAGTTCTTATGATTCTTAAATCGCGATATTGCATCTCATTTCTATGTTTCATGGTAAGATATAATATGATTTGCGAAGTGTCATGTATTCCTCGTCTACACTTCAAATGAATGTAAATGCGACACTTCCTTGCAAGGAAATAGCGTCTGCAGATGTCTAAGTATCGTAGCAATAGAGTTCTAATGCTTCTTAAAACGCGATATCGCATCTCATTTCTATGTATCGCGGTAAGATGTAATATGATTTGCGAAGTGTCATGTATTCCTCGTCTACACTTCAAATGAATGTGACTGCGACACTTCCCCGCTAGGAAATAGCGTTTGCAGATTTCTAGGTATCGTAGCAATAGAGTTGTAATGCCTCTAAAAACGCGATATCGCATCTCATTTCTATGTATCACGGTAAGATATAATATGATTTGCGAAGTGTCATGTATTCCTCGTGTACACTTCAAATGGATGTGAATGCGACACAGCCTCGCTAGGAAATAGCGTTTGCAGATGTCTACGTATCGTAGCAATAGAGTTCTAATGCTTCTTAAAACGCGATATCGCATCTCATTCCTATTTTTCATGGTAAGATATAATATGATTTGCGAAATGTTATGTATTCCTCGTCTATACTTCAAATGAATGTAAATGCGACACTTCCTTGCTAGGAAATAGCGTCTGCAGATGTCTACGTATCGTAGCAATAGATTTCTAATGCTTCTTAAAACGCGATATCGCATCTCATTTCTATGTTTCATGTTAAGATATAATATGATTTGCGAAGTATCATGTATTCCTCGTCTACACTTCAAATGAATGTAAACGCGACACTTCCTTGCTAGGAAATAGCGTCTGCAGATGTCTAGGTATCGCAGCAATAGAGATCTAATGCTTCTTAAAACGCGATATCGCATCTCATTCCTATTTTTCATGGTAAGATATAATATGATTTGCGAAATGTTATGTATTCCTCGTCTACACTTCAAATGAATGTAAATGCGACACTTCCTTGCAAGGAAATGGCGTTTGCAGATGTCTGCGTATCGTAGCAATGGAGTTCTTATGATTCTTAAAACGCGATATCGCATCTCATTTCTATGTTTCATGGTAAGATGAAATATGATTTGCGAAGTGTCATGTATTCCTCGTCTACACTTCAAATGAATGTAAATGCGACACTTCCTTGCTAGGAAATAGCGTCTGCAGATGTCTACGTATCGTAGCAATAGATTTCTAATGCTTCTTAAAACGCGATATCGCATCTCATTTCTATGTTTCATGGTAAGGTAAAATATGATTTGCGAAGTGTCATGTATTCCTCGTCTACACTTCAATTGAATGTAAGTGCGACACTACCTTGCTAGGAAATAGCGTCTGCAGATGTCTACGTATCGTAGCAATAGAGTTCTAATGCTTTTTAAAACGCGATATCGCATCTCATTTCTATGTTTCATGGTAAGATAAAATATGATTTGCGAAGTGTCATGTATTCCTCGTCTATACTTCAAATGAATGTAAATGCGACACTTCCTTGCTAGGAAATAGCGTCTGCAGATGTCTACGTATCGTAGCAATAGAATTCCAATGCTTCTTAAAACGCGATATCGCATCTCATTTCTATGTTTCATGATAAGATATAATATGATTTGCGAAGTGTTATACATTCCTCGTCTACGATACAAATGAATGTAAATGCGACACTTCTTTGCAAGGAAATAGCGTCTGCAGTAGTCTACGTATCGTAGCAATAGAGTTCTTATGATTCTTAAAACGCGATATCGCATCTCATTTCTATGTCTCATGGTAAGATAAAATATGATTTGCGAAGTGTCATGTATTCCTCGTCTACACTTCAAATGAATGTAAATGCGACACTTCCTTGCTAGGAAATAGCGTCTGCAGATGTCTGCGTATCGTAGCAATAGAGTTCTTATGATTCTTAAAAAACGATATTGCATCTCATTTCTGTGTTTCATGGTAAGATATAATATGATTTGCGAAGTGTTATGTATTCCTCGTCTACTATTCAAATGAATGTAAATGCGACACTCCCTCGCAAGGAAATAGCGTTTGCAGATGTCTACGTATCGTAGCAATAGAGTTCTTATGATTCTTAAAACGCGATATAGCATCTCATTTCTATGTTTCATGGTAAGGTATAATATGATTTGAGAAGTGTTATGTACTCCTCGTCTAAACTTCAAATGAATGTGAATGCGACACTTCCACGCTAGGAAATAGCGTTTGCAGATGTCTAGGTATCGTAGCAATAGAGTTCTAATGCTTCTTAAAACGCGATATCGCATCTCGTTTCTATGTATCACGGTAAGATATAATATGATTTGCGAAGTGTCATGTATTCCTCGTCTACATTTCAAATGAATGTGAATGCGACACTTCCTCGCTAGGAAATATCGTTTGCAGATGTCTACGTATCGTAGCAATAGATTTCTAATGCTTCTTAAAACGCGATATCGCATCTCATTTCTATGTTTCATGGTAAGATATAATACGATTTGCGAAGTGTCATGTATTCCTCGTCTACACTTCAAATGAATGTAAATGCGACACTTCCTTACAAGGAAATAGCGTCTGCAGATGTCTAGGTATCGTAGCAATAGAGTTCTAATGCTTCTTAAAACGCGATATCGCATCTCATTTCTATGTATCACGGTAAGATATAATATGATTTGCGAAGTGTCATGTATTCCTCGTCTACACTTCAAATGAATGTGAATGCTACACTTCCTCGATAGGAAATTGCGTTTGCAGATGTCTGCGTATCGTAGCAATAGAGTTCTAATGCTTCTTAAAACGCGATATCGCATCTCATTTCTATGTATCACGGTAAGATATAATATGATTTGCGAAGTGTCATGCACTCCTCGTCTACGATACAAATGAATGTAAATGCGACACTTCCTTGCAAGGAAATAGCGTCTGCAGATGTCTAGGTATCGTAGCAATAGAGTTCTAATGCTTCTTAAAACGCGATATCGCATCTCATTTCTATGTATCACGGTAAGATATAATATGATTTGCGAAGTGTCATGTATTCCTCGTCTACACTTCAAATGAATGTGAATGCGACACATCCTCGCTAGGAAATAGCGTTTGCAGATGTCTACGTATCGTAGAAATAGAGTTCTAATGCTTCTTAAAACGCGATATCGCATCTCATTTCTATGTATCACGGTAAGATATAATATGATTTGCGAAGTGTCATGTATTCCTCGTCTACATTTCAAATGAATGTGAATGCGACACTTCCTCGCTAGGAAATAGCGTTTGCAGATGTCTACGTATCGTAGCAATAGATTTCTAATGCTTCTTAAAACGCGATATCGCATCTCATTTCTATGTTTCATGGTAAGAAATAATATGATTTGCGAAGTGTTATGTATTCCTCGTCTACACTTCAAATGAATGTAAATGCGACACTTCCTTGCAAGGAAATAGCGTCTGCAGATGTCTAGGTATCGTAGCAATAGGGTTTTAATGCTTCTTAAAACGCGATATCGCATCTCATTTCTATGTATCACGGTAAGATATAATATGATTTGCGAAGTGTCATGTATTCCTCGTCTACACTTCAAATGAATGTGACTGCGACACTTCCTCGCTAGGAAATAGCGTTTGCAGATGTCTACGTATCGTAGCAATAGATTTCTAATGCTTCTTAAAACGCGATATCGCATCTCATGTCTATGTTTCATGGTAAGATATAATATGATATGCGAAGTGTCATGTATTCCTCGTCTACACTTCAAATGAATGTAAATGCGACACTTCCTTGCTAGGAAATAGCGTCTGCAGATGTCTACGTATCGTAGCAATAGAGTTCTAATGCTTTTTAGAACGCGATATCGCATCTCATTTCTATGTTTCATGGTAAGATATAATATGATTTGCGAAGTGTTATGCATTCCTCGTCTACGGTTCAAATGAATGTAAATGCGACACTTCCTTGCAAGGAAATAGCGTTTGCAGATTTCTAGGTATCGTAGCAATAGAGTTGTAATGCCTCTAAAAACGCGATATCGCATCTCATTTCTACGTATCACGGTAAGATATAATATGATTTGCGAAGTGTCATATATTCCTCGTGTACACTTCAAATGGATGTGAATGCGACACAGCCTCGCTAGGATATAGCGTTTGCAGATGTCTACGTATCGTAGCAATAGAGTTCTAATGCTTCTTAAAACGCGATATCGCATCTCATTTCTATGTTTCATGTTAAGATATAATATGATTTGCGAAGTATCATGTATTCCTCGTCTACACTTCAAATGAATGTAAACGCGACACTTCCTTGCTAGGAAATAGCGTCTGCAGATGTCTAGGTATCGCAGCAATAGAGATCTAATGCTTCTTAAAACGCGATATCGCATCTCATTCCTATTTTTCATGGTAAGATATAATATGATTTGCGAAATGTTATGTATTCCTCGTCTACACTTCAAATGAATGTAAATGCGACACTTCCTTGCAAGGAAATGGCGTTTGCAGATGTCTGCGTATCGTAGCAATAGAGTTCTTATGATTCTTAAAACGCGATATCGCATCTCATTTCTATGTTTCATGGTAAGATGAAGTATGATTTGCGAAGTGCCATGTATTCCTCGTCTACACTTCAATTGAATGTAAATGCGACACTACCTTGCTAGGAAATAGCGTCTGCAGATGTCTACGTATCGTAGCAATAGAGTTCTAATGCTTTTTAAAACGCGATTTCGCATCTCATTTCTATGTTTCATGGTAAGATATAATATGATTTGCGAAGTGTTATGCATTCCTCGTCTATGATTCAAATGAATGTAAATGCGACACTTCTTTGCAAGGAAATAGCGTCTGCAGTAGTCTACGTATCGTAGCAATAGAGTTCTTATGATTCCTAAAACGCGATATCGCATCTCATTTCTATGTTTCATGGTAAGATAAAATATGATTTGCGAAGTGTCATGTATTCCTCGTCTATACTTCAAATGAATGTAAGTGCGACACTACCTTGCTAGGAAATAGCGTCTGCAGATGTCTACGTATCGTAGCAATAGAGTTCTAATGCTTTTTAAAACGCGATATCGCATCTCATTTCTATGTTTCATGGTAAGATAAAATATGATTTGCGAAGTGTCATGTATTCCTCGTCTATACTTCAAATGAATGTAAATGCGACACTTCCTTGCTAGGAAATAGCGTCTGCAGATGTCTACGTATCGTAGCAATAGAATTCCAATGCTTCTTAAAACGCGATATCGCATCTCATTTCTATGTTTCATGATAAGATATAATATGATTTGCGAAGTGTTATACATTCCTCGTCTACGATACAAATGAATGTAAATGCGACACTTCTTTGCAAGGAAATAGCGTCTGCAGTAGTCTACGTATCGTAGCAATAGAGTTCTTATGATTCTTAAAACGCGATATCGCATCTCATTTCTATGTCTCATGGTAAGATAAAATATGATTTGCGAAGTGTCATGTATTCCTCGTCTACACTTCAAATGAATGTAAATGCGACACTTCCTTGCTAGGAAATAGCGTCTGCAGATGTCTGCGTATCGTAGCAATAGAGTTCTTATGATTCTTAAAAAACGATATTGCATCTCATTTCTGTGTTTCATGGTAAGATATAATATGATTTGCGAAGTGTTATGTATTCCTCGTCTACTATTCAAATGAATGTAAATGCGACACTCCCTCGCAAGGAAATAGCGTTTGCAGATGTCTACGTATCGTAGCAATAGAGTTCTTATGATTCTTAAAACGCGATATAGCATCTCATTTCTATGTTTCATGGTAAGGTATAATATGATTTGAGAAGTGTTATGTACTCCTCGTCTAAACTTCAAATGAATGTGAATGCGACACTTCCACGCTAGGAAATAGCGTTTGCAGATGTCTAGGTATCGTAGCAATAGAGTTCTAATGCTTCTTAAAACGCGATATCGCATCTCGTTTCTATGTATCACGGTAAGATATAATATGATTTGCGAAGTGTCATGTATTCCTCGTCTACATTTCAAATGAATGTGAATGCGACACTTCCTCGCTAGGAAATATCGTTTGCAGATGTCTACGTATCGTAGCAATAGATTTCTAATGCTTCTTAAAACGCGATATCGCATCTCATTTCTATGTTTCATGGTAAGATATAATACGATTTGCGAAGTGTCATGTATTCCTCGTCTACACTTCAAATGAATGTAAATGCGACACTTCCTTACAAGGAAATAGCGTCTGCAGATGTCTAGGTATCGTAGCAATAGAGTTCTAATGCTTCTTAAAACGCGATATCGCATCTCATTTCTATGTATCACGGTAAGATATAATATGATTTGCGAAGTGTCATGTATTCCTCGTCTACACTTCAAATGAATGTGAATGCGACACTTCCTCGATAGGAAATTGCGTTTGCAGATGTCTGCGTATCGTAGCAATAGAGTTCTAATGCTTCTTAAAACGCGATATCGCATCTCATTTCTATGTATCACGGTAAGATATAATATGATTTGCGAAGTGTCATGCACTCCTCGTCTACGATACAAATGAATGTGACTGAGACACTTCCTCGCTAGGAAATAGCGTTTGCAGATGTCTACGTATCGTAGCAATAGATTTCTAATGCTTCTTAAAACGCGATATCGCATCTCATGTCTATGTTTCATGGTAAGATATAATATGATCTGCGAAGTGTCATGTATTCCTCGTCTACACTTCAAATGAATGTAAATGCGACACTTCCTTGCTAGGAAATAGCGTCTGCAGATGTCTACGTACCGTAGCAATAGAGTTCTAATGCTTTTTAGAACGCGATATCGCATATCATTTCTATGTTTCATGGTAAGATATAATATGATTTGCGAAGTGTTATGCATTCCTCGTCTACGATTCAAATGAATGTAAATGCGACACTTCCTTGCAAAGAAATAGCGGTTGCAGATGTCTACGTATCATAGCAATAGAGTTCTAATGCTTCTTAAAACGCGATATCGCATCTCATTTCTATTTTTCATGGTAAGATATAATATGATTTGCGAAGTGTTATGTATTCCTCGTCTACACTTCAAATGAATGTAAATGCGACACTTCCTTGCAAGGAAATGGCGTTTGCAGATGTCTGCGTATCGTAGCAATAGAGTTCTAATGCTTCTTAAAACGCGATATCGCATCTCATTTCTATGTATGACGGTAAGATATAATATGATTTGCGAAGTGTCATGCACTCCTCGTCTACACTTCAAATGAATGTGACTGCGACACTTCCTCGCTAGGAAACAGCGTTTGCAGATGTCTACGTATCGTAGCAATAGATTTCTAATGCTTCTTAAAACGCGATATCGCATCTCATTTCTATGTATCACGGTAAGATATAATATGATTTGCGAAGTGTCATGTATTCCTCGTCTACACTTCAAATGAATGTGAATGCGACACTTCCTCGATAGGAAATAGCGTTTGCAGATGTCTGCGTATCGTAGCAATAGAGTTCTAATGCTTCTTAAAACGCGATATCGCATCTCATTTCTATGTATCACGGTAAGATATAATATGATTTGCGAAGTGTCATGCACTCCTCGTCTACACTTCAAATGAATGTGACTGCGACACTTCCTCGCTAGGAAATAGCGTTTGCAGATGTCTACGTATCGTAGCAATAGATTTCTAATGCTTCTTAAAACGCGATATCGCATCTCATGTCTATGTTTCATGGTAAGATATAATATGATCTGCGAAGTGTCATGTATTCCTCGTCTGCACTTCAAATGAATGTAAATGCGACACTTCCTTGCTAGGAAATAGCGTCTGCAGATGTCTACGTACCGTAGCAATAGAGTTCTAATGCTTTTTAGAACGCGATATCGCATCTCATTTCTATGTTTCATGGTAAGATATAATATGATTTGCGAAGTGTTATGCATTCCTCGTCTACGATTCAAATGAATGTAAATGCGACACTTCCTTGCAAAGAAATAGCGTTTGCAGATGTCTACGTATCATAGCAATAGAGTTCTAATGCTTCTTAAAACGCGATATCGCATCTCATTTCTATTTTTCATGGTAAGATATAATATGATTTGCGAAGTGTTATGTATTCCTCGTCTACACTTCAAATGAATGTAAATGCGACACTTCCTTGCAAGGAAATGGCGTTTGCAGATGTCTGCGTATCGTAGCAATAGAGTTCTTATGATTCTTAAAACGCGATATCGCATCTCATTTCTATGTTTCATGGTAGGATAAAATATGATTTGCGAAGTGTCATGTATTCCTCGTCTATACTTCAAATGAATGTAAATGCGACACTTCCTTGCTAGGAAATAGCGTCTGCAGATGTCTACGTATCGTAGCAATAGAGTTCCTATGCTTCTTAAAACGCGATATCGCATCTCATTTCTATGTATCACGGTAAGATATAATATGATTTGCGAAGTGTCATGTATTCCTCGTGTACACTTCAAATGGATGTGAATGCGACACAGCCTCGCTAGGAAATAGCGTTTGCAGATGTCTGCGTATCGTAGCAATAGAGTTCTAATGCTTCTTAAAACGCGATATCGCATCTCATTTCTATGTTTCATGGTAAGATATAATATGATTTGCGAAGTGTCATGGATTCCTCGTCTACACTTCAAATGAATGTAAATGCGACACTTCCTTGCAAGGAAATAGCGTCTGCAGATGTCTAAGTATCGTAGCAATAGAGTTCTAATGCTTCTTAAAACGCGATATCGCATCTCATTTCTATGTATCACGGTAAGATATAATATGATTTGCGAAGTGTCATGTATTCCTCGTCTACACTTCAAATGAATGTAAATGCGACACTTCCTTGCAAGGAAATAGCGTCTGCAGATGTCTAGGTATCGTAGCAATAGAGTTCTAATGCTTCTTAAAACGCGATATCGCATCTCATTTCTATGTATCACGGTAAGATATAATATGATTTGCGAAGTGTCATGTATTCCTCGTCTACACTTCAAATGAATGTGAATGCGACACATCCTCGCTAGGAAATAGCGTTTGCAGATGTCTACGTATCGTAGAAATAGAGTTCTAATGCTTCTTAAAACGCGATATCGCATCTCATTTCTATGTATCACGGTAAGATATAATATGATTTGCGAAGTGTCATGTATTCCTCGTCTACATTTCAAATGAATGTGAATGCGACACTTCCTCGCTAGGAAATAGCGTTTGCAGATGTCTACGTATCGTAGCAATAGATTTCTAATGCTTCTTAAAACGCGATATCGCATCTCATTTCTATGTTTCATGGTAAGAAATAATATGATTTGCGAAGTGTTATGTATTCCTCGTCTACACTTCAAATGAATGTAAATGCGACACTTCCTTGCAAGGAAATAGCGTCTGCAGATGTCTAGGTATCGTAGCAATAGAGTTTTAATGCTTCTTAAAACGCGATATCGCATCTCATTTCTATGTATCACGGTAAGATATAATATGATTTGCGAAGTGTCATGTATTCCTCGTCTACACTTCAAATGAATGTGACTGCGACACTTCCTCGCTAGGAAATAGCGTTTGCAGATGTCTACGTATCGTAGCAATAGATTTCTAATGCTTCTTAAAACGCGATATCGCATCTCATGTCTATGTTTCATGGTAAGATATAATATGATATGCGAAGTGTCATGTATTCCTCGTCTACACTTCAAATGAATGTAAATGCGACACTTCCTTGCTAGGAAATAGCGTCTGCAGATGTCTACGTATCGTAGCAATAGAGTTCTAATGCTTTTTAGAACGCGATATCGCATCTCATTTCTATGTTTCATGGTAAGATATAATATGATTTGCGAAGTGTTATGCATTCCTCGTCTACGGTTCAAATGAATGTAAATGCGACACTTCCTTGCAAGGAAATAGCGTTTGCAGATTTCTAGGTATCGTAGCAATAGAGTTGTAATGCCTCTAAAAACGCGATATCGCATCTCATTTCTACGTATCACGGTAAGATATAATATGATTTGCGAAGTGTCATATATTCCTCGTGTACACTTCAAATGGATGTGAATGCGACACAGCCTCGCTAGGATATAGCGTTTGCAGATGTCTACGTATCGTAGCAATAGAGTTCTAATGCTTCTTAAAACGCGATATCGCATCTCATTTCTATGTTTCATGTTAAGATATAATATGATTTGCGAAGTATCATGTATTCCTCGTCTACACTTCAAATGAATGTAAACGCGACACTTCCTTGCTAGGAAATAGCGTCTGCAGATGTCTAGGTATCGCAGCAATAGAGATCTAATGCTTCTTAAAACGCGATATCGCATCTCATTCCTATTTTTCATGGTAAGATATAATATGATTTGCGAAATGTTATGTATTCCTCGTCTACACTTCAAATGAATGTAAATGCGACACTTCCTTGCAAGGAAATGGCGTTTGCAGATGTCTGCGTATCGTAGCAATAGAGTTCTTATGATTCTTAAAACGCGATATCGCATCTCATTTCTATGTTTCATGGTAAGATGAAGTATGATTTGCGAAGTGCCATGTATTCCTCGTCTACACTTCAATTGAATGTAAATGCGACACTACCTTGCTAGGAAATAGCGTCTGCAGATGTCTACGTATCGTAGCAATAGAGTTCTAATGCTTTTTAAAACGCGATTTCGCATCTCATTTCTATGTTTCATGGTAAGATATAATATGATTTGCGAAGTGTTATGCATTCCTCGTCTATGATTCAAATGAATGTAAATGCGACACTTCTTTGCAAGGAAATAGCGTCTGCAGTAGTCTACGTATCGTAGCAATAGAGTTCTTATGATTCCTAAAACGCGATATCGCATCTCATTTCTATGTTTCATGGTAAGATAAAATATGATTTGCGAAGTGTCATGTATTCCTCGTCTATACTTCAAATGAATGTAAATGCGACACTTCCTTGCTAGGAAATAGCGTCTGCAGATGTCTACGTATCGTAGCAATAGATTTCTAATGCTTCTTAAAACGCGATATCGCATCTCATTCCTATGTATCACGGTAAGATATAATATGATTTGCGAAGTGTCATGTATTCCTCGTCTACACTTCAAATGATTGTGAATGCGACACATCCTCGCTAGGAAATAGCGTTTGCAGATGTCTACGTATCGTAGAAATAGAGTTCTAATGCTTCTTAAAACGCGATATCGCATCTCATTTCTATGTATCACGGTAAGATATAATATGATTTGCGAAGTGTCATGTATTCCTCGTCTACATTTCAAATGAATGTGAATGCGACACTTCCTCGCTAGGAAATAGCGTTTGCAGATGTCTACGTATCGTAGCAATAGATTTCTAATGCTTCTTAAAACGCGATATCGCATCTCATTTCTATGTTTCATGGTAAGAAATAATATGATTTGCGAAGTGTTATGTATTCCTCGTCTACACTTCAAATGAATGTGACTGCGACACTTCCCCGCTAGGAAATAGCGTTTGCAGATGTCTACGTATCGTAGCAATAGATTTCTAATGCTTCTTAAAACGCGATATCGCATCTCATGTCTATGTTTCATGGTAAGATATAATATGAGATGCGAAGTGTCATGTATTCCTCGTCTACACTTCAAATGAATGTAAATGCGACACTTCCTTGCTAGGAAATAGCGTCTGCAGATGTCTACGTATCGTAGCAATAGAGTTCTAATGCTTTTTAGAACGCGATATCGCATCTCATTTCTATGTTTCATGGTAAGATATAATATGATTTGCGAAGTGTTATGCATTCCTCGTCTACGGTTCAAATGAATGTAAATGCGACACTTCCTTGCAAGGAAATAGCGTTTGCAGATTTCTAGGTATCGTAGCAATAGAGTTGTAATGCCTCTAAAAACGCGATATCGCATCTCATTTCTATGTATCACGGTAAGATATAATATGATTTGCGAAGTGTCATGTATTCCTCGTGTACACTTCAAATGGATGTGAATGCGACACAGCCTCGCTAGGAAATAGCGTTTGCAGATGTCTACGTATCGTAGCAATAGAGTTCTAATGCTTCTTAAAACGCGATATCGCATCTCATTCCTATTTTTCATGGTAAGATATAATATGATTTGCGAAATGTTATGTATTCCTCGTCTACACTTCAACTGAATGTAAATGCGACACTTCCTTGCAAGGAAATGGCGTTTGCAGATGTCTGCGTATCGTAGCAATAGAGTTCTTATGATTCTTAAAACGCGATATCGCATCTCATTTCTATGTTTCATGGTAAGATGAAATATGATTTGCGAAGTGTCATGTATTCCTCGTCTACACTTCAAATGAATGTAAATGCGACACTTCCTTGCTAGGAAATAGCGTCTGCAGATGTCTACGTATCGTAGCAATAGATTTCTAATGCTTCTTAAAACGCGATATCGCATCTCATTTCTATGTTTCATGGTAAGGTAAAATATGATTTGCGAAGTGTCATGTATTCCTCGTCTACACTTCAATTGAATGTAAATGCGACACTACCTTGCTAGGAAATAGCGTCTGCAGATGTCTACGTATCGTAGCAATAGAGTTCTAATGCTTTTTAAAACGCGATATCGCATCTCATTTCTATGTTTCATGGTAAGATAAAATATGATTTGCGAAGTGTCATGTATTCCTCGTCTATACTTCAAATGAATGTAAATGCGACACTTCCTTGCTAGGAAATAGCGTCTGCAGATGTCTACGTATCGTAGCAATAGATTTCTAATGCTTCTTAAAACGCGATATCGCATCTCATTCCTATTTTTCATGGTAAGATATAATATGATTTGCGAAATGTTATGTATTCCTCGTCTACACTTCAACTGAATGTAAATGCGACACTTCCTTGCAAGGAAATGGCGTTTGCAGATGTCTGCGTATCGTAGCAATAGAGTTCTTATGATTCTTAAAACGCGATATCGCATCTCATTTCTATGTTTCATGGTAAGATGAAATATGATTTGCGAAGTGTCATGTATTCCTCGTCTACACTTCAAATGAATGTAAATGCGACACTTCCTTGCTAGGAAATAGCGTCTGCAGATGTCTACGTATCGTAGCAATAGATTTCTAATGCTTCTTAAAACGCGATATCGCATCTCATTTCTATGTTTCATGGTAAGGTAAAATATGATTTGCGAAGTGTCATGTATTCCTCGTCTACACTTCAATTGAATGTAAATGCGACACTACCTTGCTAGGAAATAGCGTCTGCAGATGTCTACGTATCGTAGCAATAGAGTTCTAATGCTTTTTAAAACGCGATATCGCATCTCATTTCTATGTTTCATGGTAAGATAAAATATGATTTGCGAAGTGTCATGTATTCCTCGTCTATACTTCAAATGAATGTAAATGCGACACTTCCTTGCTAGGAAATAGCGTCTGCAGATGTCTACGTATCGTAGCAATAGAATTCCAATGCTTCTTAAAACGCGATATCGCATCTCATTTCTATGTTTCATGATAAGATATAATATGATTTGCGAAGTGTTATACATTCCTCGTCTACGATACAAATGAATGTAAATGCGACACTTCTTTGCAAGGAAATAGCGTCTGCAGTAGTCTACGTATCGTAGCAATAGAGTTCTTATGATTCTTAAAACGCGATATCGCATCTCATTTCTATGTCTCATGGTAAGATAAAATATGATTTGCGAAGTGTCATGTATTCCTCGTCTACACTTCAAATGAATGTAAATGCGACACTTCCTTGCTAGGAAATAGCGTCTGCAGATGTCTGCGTATCGTAGCAATAGAGTTCTTATGATTCTTAAAAAACGATATTGCATCTCATTTCTGTGTTTCATGGTAAGATATAATATGATTTGCGAAGTGTTATGTATTCCTCGTCTACTATTCAAATGAATGTAAATGCGACACTCCCTCGCAAGGAAATAGCGTTTGCAGATGTCTACGTATCGTAGCAATAGAGTTCTTATGATTCTTAAAACGCGATATCGCATCTCATTTCTATGTTTCATGGTAAGAAATAATATGATTTGCGAAGTGTTATGTATTCCTCGTCTACACTTCAAATGAATGTGACTGCGACACTTCCCCGCTAGGAAATAGCGTTTGCAGATGTCTACGTATCGTAGCAATAGATTTCTAATGCTTCTTAAAACGCGATATCGCATCTCATGTCTATGTTTCATGGTAAGATATAATATGAGATGCGAAGTGTCATGTATTCCTCGTCTACACTTCAAATGAATGTAAATGCGACACTTCCTTGCTAGGAAATAGCGTCTGCAGATGTCTACGTATCGTAGCAATAGAGTTCTAATGCTTTTTAGAACGCGATATCGCATCTCATTTCTATGTTTCATGGTAAGATATAATATGATTTGCGAAGTGTTATGCATTCCTCGTCTACGGTTCAAATGAATGTAAATGCGACACTTCCTTGCAAGGAAATAGCGTTTGCAGATTTCTAGGTATCGTAGCAATAGAGTTGTAATGCCTCTAAAAACGCGATATCGCATCTCATTTCTATGTATCACGGTAAGATATAATATGATTTGCGAAGTGTCATGTATTCCTCGTGTACACTTCAAATGGATGTGAATGCGACACAGCCTCGCTCGGAAATAGCGTTTGCAGATGTCTACGTATCGTAGCAATAGAGTTCTAATGCTTCTTAAAACGCGATATCGCATCTCATTCCTATTTTTCATGGTAAGATATAATATGATTTGCGAAATGTTATGTATTCCTCGTCTACACTTCAACTGAATGTAAATGCGACACTTCCTTGCAAGGAAATGGCGTTTGCAGATGTCTGCGTATCGTAGCAATAGAGTTCTTATGATTCTTAAAACGCGATATCGCATCTCATTTCTATGTTTCATGGTAAGATGAAATATGATTTGCGAAGTGTCATGTATTCCTCGTCTACACTTCAAATGAATGTAAATGCGACACTTCCTTGCTAGGAAATAGCGTCTGCAGATGTCTACGTATCGTAGCAATAGATTTCTAATGCTTCTTAAAACGCGATATCGCATCTCATTTCTATGTTTCATGGTAAGGTAAAATATGATTTGCGAAGTGTCATGTATTCCTCGTCTACACTTCAATTGAATGTAAATGCGACACTACCTTGCTAGGAAATAGCGTCTGCAGATGTCTACGTATCGTAGCAATAGAGTTCTAATGCTTTTTAAAACGCGATATCGCATCTCATTTCTATGTTTCATGGTAAGATAAAATATGATTTGCGAAGTGTCATGTATTCCTCGTCTATACTTCAAATGAATGTAAATGCGACACTTCCTTGCTAGGAAATAGCGTCTGCAGATGTCTACGTATCGTAGCAATAGATTTCTAATGCTTCTTAAAACGCGATATCGCATCTCATTTCTATGTTTCATGTTAAGATATAATATGATTTGCGAAGTATCATGTATTCCTCGTCTACACTTCAAATGAATGTAAACGCGACACTTCCTTGCTAGGAAATAGCGTCTGCAGATGTCTAGGTATCGCAGCAATAGAGATCTAATGCTTCTTAAAACGCGATATCGCATCTCATTCCTATTTTTCATGGTAAGATATAATATGATTTGCGAAATGTTATGTATTCCTCGTCTACACTTCAACTGAATGTAAATGCGACACTTCCTTGCAAGGAAATGGCGTTTGCAGATGTCTGCGTATCGTAGCAATAGAGTTCTTATGATTCTTAAAACGCGATATCGCATCTCATTTCTATGTTTCATGGTAAGATGAAATATGATTTGCGAAGTGTCATGTATTCCTCGTCTACACTTCAAATGAATGTAAATGCGACACTTCCTTGCTAGGAAATAGCGTCTGCAGATGTCTACGTATCGTAGCAATAGATTTCTAATGCTTCTTAAAACGCGATATCGCATCTCATTTCTATGTTTCATGGTAAGGTAAAATATGATTTGCGAAGTGTCATGTATTCCTCGTCTACACTTCAATTGAATGTAAATGCGACACTACCTTGCTAGGAAATAGCGTCTGCAGATGTCTACGTATCGTAGCAATAGAGTTCTAATGCTTTTTAAAACGCGATATCGCATCTCATTTCTATGTTTCATGGTAAGATAAAATATGATTTGCGAAGTGTCATGTATTCCTCGTCTATACTTCAAATGAATGTAAATGCGACACTTCCTTGCTAGGAAATAGCGTCTGCAGATGTCTACGTATCGTAGCAATAGAATTCCAATGCTTCTTAAAACGCGATATCGCATCTCATTTCTATGTTTCATGATAAGATATAATATGATTTGCGAAGTGTTATACATTCCTCGTCTACGATACAAATGAATGTAAATGCGACACTTCTTTGCAAGGAAATAGCGTCTGCAGTAGTCTACGTATCGTAGCAATAGAGTTCTTATGATTCTTAAAACGCGATATCGCATCTCATTTCTATGTCTCATGGTAAGATAAAATATGATTTGCGAAGTGTCATGTATTCCTCGTCTACACTTCAAATGAATGTAAATGCGACACTTCCTTGCTAGGAAATAGCGTCTGCAGATGTCTGCGTATCGTAGCAATAGAGTTCTTATGATTCTTAAAAAACGATATTGCATCTCATTTCTGTGTTTCATGGTAAGATATAATATGATTTGCGAAGTGTTATGTATTCCTCGTCTACTATTCAAATGAATGTAAATGCGACACTCCCTCGCAAGGAAATAGCGTTTGCAGATGTCTACGTATCGTAGCAATAGAGTTCTTATGATTCTTAAAACGCGATATAGCATCTCATTTCTATGTTTCATGGTAAGGTATAATATGATTTGAGAAGTGTTATGTACTCCTCGTCTAAACTTCAAATGAATGTGAATGCGACACTTCCACGCTAGGAAATAGCGTTTGCAGATGTCTAGGTATCGTAGCAATAGAGTTCTAATGCTTCTTAAAACGCGATATCGCATCTCATTTCTATGTATCACGGTAAGATATAATATGATTTGCGAAGTGTCATGTATTCCTCGTCTACATTTCAAATGAATGTGAATGCGACACTTCCTCGCTAGGAAATATCGTTTGCAGATGTCTACGTATCGTAGCAATAGATTTCTAATGCTTCTTAAAACGCGATATCGCATCTCATTTCTATGTTTCATGGTAAGATATAATATGATTTGCGAAGTGTCATGTATTCCTCGTCTACACTTCAAATGAATGTAAATGCGACACTTCCTTGCAAGGAAATAGCGTCTGCAGATGTCTAGGTATCGTAGCAATAGATTTCTAATGCTTCTTAAAACGCGATATCGCATCTCATTTCTATGTATCACGGTAAGATATAATATGATTTGCGAAGTGTCATGTATTCCTCGTCTACACTTCAAATGAATGTGAATGCGACACTTCCTCGATAGGAAATAGCGTTTGCAGATGTCTGCGTATCGTAGCAATAGAGTTCTAATGCTTCTTAAAACGCGATATCGCATCTCATTTCTATGTATCACGGTAAGATATAATATGATTTGCGAAGTGTCATGCACTCCTCGTCTACGATACAAATGAATGTAACTGAGACACTTCCTCGCTAGGAAATAGCGTTTGCAGATGTCTACGTATCGTAGCAATAGATTTCTAATGCTTCTTAAAACGCGATATCGCATCTCATGTCTATGTTTCATGGTAAGATATAATATGATCTGCGAAGTGTCATGTATTCCTCGTCTACACTTCAAATGAATGTAAATGCGACACTTCCTTGCTAGGAAATAGCGTCTGCAGATGTCTACGTACCGTAGCAATAGAGTTCTAATGCTTTTTAGAACGCGATATTGCATCTCATTTCTGTGTTTCATGGTAAGATATAATATGATTTGCGAAGTGTTATGTATTCCTCGTCTACGATTCAAATGAATGTAAATGCGACACTCCCTCGCAAGGAAATAGCGTTTGCAGATGTCTACGTATCGTAGCAATAGAGTTCTTATGATTCTTAAAACGCGATATAGCATCTCATTTCTATGTTTCATGGTAAGGTATAATATGATTTGAGAAGTGTTATGTACTCCTCGTCTAAACTTCAAATGAATGTGAATGCGACACTTCCACGCTAGGAAATAGCGTTTGCAGATGTCTAGGTATCGTAGCAATAGAGTTCTAATGCTTCTTAAAACGCGATATCGCATCTCATTTCTATGTATCACGGTAAGATATAATATGATTTGCGAAGTGTCATGTATTCCTCGTCTACATTTCAAATGAATGTGAATGCGACACTTCCTCGCTAGGAAATATCGTTTGCAGATGTCTACGTATCGTAGCAATAGATTTCTAATGCTTCTTAAAACGCGATATCGCATCTCATTTCTATGTTTCATGGTAAGATATAATATGATTTGCGAAGTGTCATGTATTCCTCGTCTACACTTCAAATGAATGTAAATGCGACACTTTCTTGCAAGGAAATAGCGTCTGCAGATGTCTAGGTATCGTAGCAATAGATTTCTAATGCTTCTTAAAACGCGATATCGCATCTCATTTCTATGTATCACGGTAAGATATAATATGATTTGCGAAGTGTCATGTATTCCTCGTCTACACTTCAAATGAATGTGAATGCGACACTTCCTCGATAGGAAATAGCGTTTGCAGATGTCTGCGTATCGTAGCAATAGAGTTCTAATGCTTCTTAAAACGCGATATCGCATCTCATTTCTATGTATCACGGTAAGATATAATATGATTTGCGAAGTGTCATGCACTCCTCGTCTACGATACAAATGAATGTAACTGAGACACTTCCTCGCTAGGAAATAGCGTTTGCAGATGTCTACGTATCGTAGCAATAGATTTCTAATGCTTCTTAAAACGCGATATCGCATCTCATGTCTATGTTTCATGGTAAGATATAATATGATCTGCGAAGTGTCATGTATTCCTCGTCTACACTTCAAATGAATGTAAATGCGACACTTCCTTGCTAGGAAATAGCGTCTGCAGATGTCTACGTACCGTAGCAATAGAGTTCTAATGCTTTTTAGAACGCGATATCGCATATCATTTCTATGTTTCATGGTAAGATATAATATGATTTGCGAAGTGTTATGCATTCCTCGTCTACGATTCAAATGAATGTAAATGCGACACTTCCTTGCAAAGAAATAGCGGTTGCAGATGTCTACGTATCATAGCAATAGAGTTCTAATGCTTCTTAAAACGCGATATCGCATCTCATTTCTATTTTTCATGGTAAGATATAATATGATTTGCGAAGTGTTATGTATTCCTCGTCTACACTTCAAATGAATGTAAATGCGACACTTCCTTGCGAGGAAATGGCGTTTGCAGATGTCTGCGTATCGTAGCAATAGAGTTCTAATGCTTCTTAAAACGCGATATCGCATCTCATTTCTATGTATGACGGTAAGATGTAATATGATTTGCGAAGTGTCATGCACTCCTCGTCTACACTTCAAATGAATGTGACTGCGACACTTCCTCGCTAGGAAATAGCGTTTGCAGATGTCTACGTATCGTAGCAATAGATATCTAATGCTTCTTAAAACGCGATATCGCATCTCATTTCTATGTATCACGGTAAGATATAATATGATTTGCGAAGTGTCATGCACTCCTCGTCTACACTTCAAATGAATGTGACTGCGACACTTCCTCGCTAGGAAATAGCGTTTGCAGATGTCTACGTATCGTAGCAATAGATTTCTAATGCTTCTTAAAACGCGATATCGCATCTCATGTCTATGTTTCATGGTAAGATATAATATGATCTGCGAAGTGTCATGTATTCCTCGTCTGCACTTCAAATGAATGTAAATGCGACACTTCCTTGCTAGGAAATAGCGTCTGCAGATGTCTACGTACCGTAGCAATAGAGTTCTAATGCTTTTTAGAACGCGATATCGCATCTCATTTCTATGTTTCATGGTAAGATATAATATGATTTGCGAAGTGTTATGCATTCCTCGTCTACGATTCAAATGAATGTAAATGCGACACTTCCTTGCAAAGAAATAGCGTTTGCAGATGTCTACGTATCATAGCAATAGAGTTCTAATGCTTCTTAAAACGCGATATCGCATCTCATTTCTATTTTTCATGGTAAGATATAATATGATTTGCGAAGTGTTATGTATTCCTCGTCTACACTTCAAATGAATGTAAATGCGACACTTCCTTGCAAGGAAATGGCGTTTGCAGATGTCTGCGTATCGTAGCAATAGAGTTCTTATGATTCTTAAAACGCGATATCGCATCTCATTTCTATGTTTCATGGTAAGGTATAATATGATTTGCGAAGTGTTATGTACTCCTCGTCTAAACTTCAAATGAATGTGAATGCGACACTTCCACGCTAGGAAATAGCGTTTGCAGATGTCTAGGTATCGTAGCAATAGAGTTCTAATGCTTCTTAAAACGCGATATCGCATCTCATTTCTATGTATCACGGTAAGATATAATATGATTTGCGAAGTGTCATGTATTCCTCGTCTACATTTCAAATGAATGTGAATGCGACACTTCCTCGCTAGGAAATATCGTTTGCAGATGTCTACGTATCGTAGCAATAGATTTCTAATGCTTCTTAAAACGCGATATCGCATCTCATTTCTATGTTTCATGGTAAGATATAATATGATTTGCGAAGTGTCATGTATTCCTCGTCTACAATTCAAATGAATGTAAATGCGACACTTCCTTGCAAGGAAATAGCGTCTGCAGATGTCTAGGTATCGTAGCAATAGAGTTCTAATGCTTCTTAAAACGCGATATCGCATCTCATTTCTATGTATCACGGTAAGATATAATATGATTTGCGAAGTGTCATGTATTCCTCGTCTACACTTCAAATGAATGTGAATGCGACACTTCCTCGATAGGAAATAGCGTTTGCAGATTTCTGCGTATCGTAGCAATAGAGTTCTAATGCTTCTTAAAACGCGATATCGCATCTCATTTCTATGTATCACGGTAAGATATAATATGATTTGCGAAGTGTCATGCACTCCTCGTCTACACTTCAAATGAATGTGACTGCGACACTTCCTCGCTAGGAAATAGCGTTTGCAGATGTCTACGTATCGTAGCAATAGATTTCTAATGCTTCTTAAAACGCGATATCGCATCTCATGTCTATGTTTCATGGTAAGATATAATATGATCTGCGAAGTGTCATGTATTCCTCGTCTACACTTCAAATGAATGTAAATGCGACACTTCCTTGCTAGGAAATAGCGTCTGCAGATGTCTACGTACCGTAGCAATAGAGTTCTAATGCTTTTTAGAACGCGATATCGCATCTCATTTCTATGTTTCATGGTAAGATATAATATGATTTGCGAAGTGTTATGCATTCCTCGTCTACGATTCAAATGAATGTAAATGCGACACTTCCCTGCAAAGAAACAGCGTTTGCAGATGTCTACGTATCATAGCAATAGAGTTCTAATGCTTCTTAAAACGCGATATCGCATCTCATTTCTATTTTTCATGGTAAGATATAATATGATTTGCGAAGTGTTATGCATTCCTCGTCTACACTTCAAATGAATGTAAATGCGACACTTCCTTGCAAAGAAATAGCGTTTGCAGATGTCTACGTATCATAGCAATAGAGTTCTAATGCTTCTTAAAACGCGATATCGCATCTCATTTCTATTTTTCATGGTAAGATATAATATGATTTGCGAAGTGTTATGTATTCCTCGTCTACACTTCAAATGAATGTAAATGCGACACTTCCTTGCAAGGAAATGGCGTTTGCAGATGTCTGCGTATCGTAGCAATAGAGTTCTTATGATTCTTAAATCGCGATATTGCATCTCATTTCTATGTTTCATCGTAAGATATAATATGATTTGCGAAGTGTTATGTATTCCTCGCCTACACTTCAAATGATTGTGAATGCGACACATCCTCGCTAGGAAATAGCGTATGCAGATGTCTACGTATCGTAGCAATAGAGTTCTAATGCTTCTTAAAACGCGATATCGCATCTCATTTCTATGTTTCATGGTAAGATATAATATGATTTGCGAAGTGTCATGTATTCCTTGTCTACACTTCAAATGAATGTAAATGCGACACTTCCTTGCAAGGAAATGGCGTTTGCAGATGTCTGCGTATCGTAGCAATAGAGTTCTTATGATTCTTATATCGTGATATTGCATCTCATTTCTATGTTTCATGGTAAGATATAATATGATTTGCGAAGTGTTATGTATTCCTCGTCTACGATTCAAATGAATGTAAATGCGACACTCCCTCGCAAGGAAATAGCGTTTGCAGATGTCTACGTATCGTAGCAATAGAGTTCTTATGATTCTTAAAACGCGATAACGCATCTCATTTCTATGTTTCATGGTAAGGTATAATATGATTTGCGAAGTGTTATGTATTCCTCGTCTAAACTTCAAATGAATGTGAATGCGACACTTCCACGCTAGGAAATAGCGTTTGCAGATGTCTACGTATCGTAGCAATAGATTTCTAATGCTACTTAAAACGCCTTATCGCATCTCATTTCTATGTTTCATGGTAAGATATAATATTCATTGCGAAGTGTTATGCATTCCTCGTCTACGACTCAAATGAATGTAAATGCGACACTTCCTTGCTAGGAAATAGCGTCTGCAGATGTCTAGGTATCGTAGCAATAGTGTTCTTATGATTCTTAAATCGCGATATTGCATCTCATTTCTATGTTTCATGGTAAGATATAATATGATTTGCGAAGTGTTATGTATTCCTCGTCTACACTTCAAATGAATGTGAATGCGACACTTCCCTGCTAGGAAATTGCGTCTGCAGATATCTACGTATCGTAGCAATAGAGTTCTTATGATTCTTAAAACGCGATATCGCATCTCATTTCTATGTTTCATGGTAAGATGAAATATGATTTGCGAAGTGTCATGTATTCCTCGTCTACACTTCAAATGAATGTAAATGTGACACTTCCTTGCAAGGAAATAGCGTCTGCAGATGTCTAGGTATCGTAGCAATAGAGTTCTAATGCTTCTTAAAACGCGATATCGCATCTCATTTCTATGTATCACGGTAAGATATAATATGATTTGCGAAGTGTCATGTATTCCTCGTCTACACTTCAAATGAATGTAAATGCGACACTTCCTTGCAAGGAAATAGCGTCTGCAGATGTCTAGGTATCGTAGCAATAGAGTTCTAATGCTTCTTAAAACGCGATATCGCATCTCATTTCTATGTATCACGGTAAGATATAATATGATTTGCGAAGTGTCATGTATTCCTCGTCTACACTTCAAATGAATGTAAATGCGACACTTCCTTGCTAGGAAATAGCGTCTGCAGATGTCTACGTATCGTAGCAATAGAGTTCTAATGCTCTTTAAAACGCGATATAGCATCTCATTTCTATGTTTCATGGTAAGGTAAAATATGATTTGCGAAGTGTCATGTATTCCTCGTCTACACTTCAATTGAATGTAAATGCGACACTACCTTGCTAGGAAATAGCGTCTGCAGATGTCTACGTATCGTAGCAATAGAGTTCTAATGCTTTTTAAAACGCGATATCGCATCTCATTTCTATGTTTCATGGTAAGATATAATATGATTTGCGAAGTGTTATGTATTCCTCGTCTACACTTCAAATGAATGTAAATGCGACACTTCCTTGCAAGGAAATAGCGTCTGCAGATGTCTAGGTATCGTAGCAATAGAGTTCTAATGCTTCTTAAAACGCGATATCGCATCTCATTTCTATGTATCACGGTAAGATATAATATGATTTGCGAAGTGTCATGTATTCCTCGTCTACACTTCAAATGAATGTGACTGCGACACTTCCTCGCTAGGAAATAGCGTTTGCAGATGTCTACGTATCGTAGCAATAGATTTCTAATGCTTCTTAAAACGCGATATCGCATCTCATGTCTATGTTTCATGGTAAGATATAATATGATATGCGAAGTGTCATGTATTCCTCGTCTACACTTCAAATGAATGTAAATGCGACACTTCCTTGCTAGGAAATAGCGTCTGCAGATGTCTACGTATCGTAGCAGTAGAGTTCTAATGCTTTTTAGAACGCGATATCGCATCTCATTTCTATGTTTCATGGTAAGATATAATATGATTTGCGAAGTGTTATGCATTCCTCGTCTACGGTTCAAACGAATGTAAATGCGACACTTCCTTGCAAGGAAATAGCGTCTGCAGATGTCTAGGTATCGTAGCAATAGAGTTCTAATGCTTCTTAAAACGCGATATCGCATCTCATTTCTATGTATCACGGTAAGATATAATATGATTTGCGAAGTGTCATGTATTCCTCGTCTACACTTCAAATGAATGTGACTGCGACACTTCCTCGCTAGGAAATAGCGTTTGCAGATGTCTACGTATCGTAGCAATAGATTTCTAATGCTTCTTAAAACGCGATATCGCATCTCATGTCTATGTTTCATGGTAAGATATAATATGATATGCGAAGTGTCATGTATTCCTCGTCTACACTTCAAATGAATGTAAATGCGACACTTCCTTGCTAGGAAATAGCGTCTGCAGATGTCTACGTATCGTAGCAGTAGAGTTCTAATGCTTTTTAGAACGCGATATCGCATCTCATTTCTATGTTTCATGGTAAGATATAATATGATTTGCGAAGTGTTATGCATTCCTCGTCTACGGTTCAAACGAATGTAAATGCGACACTTCCTTGCAAGGAAATAGCGTTTGCAGATTTCTAGGTATCGTAGCAATAGAGTTGTAATGCCTCTAAAAACGCGATATCGCATCTCACTTCTATGTATCACGGTAAGATATAATATGATTTGCGAAGTGTCATGTATTCCTCGTGTACACTTCAAATGGATGTGAATGCGACACAGCCTCGCTAGGAAATAGCGTTTGCAGATGTCTACGTATCGTAGCAATAGAGTTCTAATGCTTCTTAAAACGCGATATCGCATCTCATTTCTATTTTTCATGGTAAGATATAATATGATTTGCGAAGTGTTATGTATTCCTCGTCTACACTTCAAATGAATGTAAATGCGACACTTCCCTGCAAGGAAATGGCGTTTGCAGATGTCTGCGTATCGTAGCAATAGAGTTCTTATGATTCTTAAATCGCGATATTGCATCTCATTTCTATGTTTCATGGTAAGATATAATATGATTTGCGAAGTGTTATGTATTCCTCGTCTACACTTCAAATGAATGTAAATGCGACACTTCCTTGCTAGGAAATAGCGTCTGCAGATGTCTACGTATCGTAGCAGTAGAGTTCTAATGCTTTTTAGAACGCGATATCGCATCTCATTTCTATGTTTCATGGTAAGATATAATATGATTTGCGAAGTGTTATGCATTCCTCGTCTACGGTTCAAACGAATGTAAATGCGACACTTCCTTGCAAGGAAATAGCGTTTGCAGATTTCTAGGTATCGTAGCAATAGAGTTGTAATGCCTCTAAAAACGCGATATCGCATCTCACTTCTATGTATCACGGTAAGATATAATATGATTTGCGAAGTGTCATGTATTCCTCGTGTACACTTCAAATGGATGTGAATGCGACACAGCCTCGCTAGGAAATAGCGTTTGCAGATGTCTACGTATCGTAGCAATAGAGTTCTAATGCTTCTTAAAACGCGATATCGCATCTCATTTCTATTTTTCATGGTAAGATATAATATGATTTGCGAAGTGTTATGTATTCCTCGTCTACACTTCAAATGAATGTAAATGCGACACTTCCCTGCAAGGAAATGGCGTTTGCAGATGTCTGCGTATCGTAGCAATAGAGTTCTTATGATTCTTAAATCGCGATATTGCATCTCATTTCTATGTTTCATGGTAAGATATAATATGATTTGCGAAGTGTTATGTATTCCTCGTCTACACTTCAAATGAATGTGAATGCGACACTTCCCTGCTAGGAAATAGCGTCTGCAGATGTCTACGTATCGTAGCAATAGATTTCTAATGCTTCTTAAAACGCGATATCGCATCTCATTTCTATGTTTCATGTTAAGATATAATATGATTTGCGAAGTATCATGTATTCCTCGTCTACACTTCAAATGAATGTAAACGCGACACTTCCTTGCTAGGAAATAGCGTCTGCAGATGTCTAGGTATCGCAGCAATAGAGATCTAATGCTTCTTAAAACGCGATATCGCATCTCATTCCTATTTTTCATGGTAAGATATAATATGATTTGCGAAATGTTATGTATTCCTCGTCTACACTTCAAATGAATGTAAATGCGACACTTCCTTGCAAGGAAATGGCGTTTGCAGATGTCTGCGTATCGTAGCAATAGAGTTCTTATGATTCTTAAAACGCGATATCGCATCTCATTTCTATGTTTCATGGTAAGATGAAATATGATTTGCGAAGTGTCATGTATTCCTCGTCTACACTTCAAATGAATGTAAATGCGACACTTCCTTGCAAGGAAATAGCGTCTGCAGATGTCTAGGTATCGTAGCAATAGAGTTCTAATGCTTCTTAAAACGCGATATCGCATCTCATTTCTATGTATCACGGTAAGATATAATATGATTTGCGAAGTGTCATGTATTCCTCGTCTACACTTCAAATGAATGTAAATGCGACACTTCCTTGCAAGGAAATAGCGTCTGCAGATGTCTAGGTACCGTAGCAATAGAGTTCTAATGCTTCTTAAAACGCGATATCGCATCTCATTTCTATGTATCACGGTAAGATATAATATGATTTGCGAAGTGTCATGTATTCCTCGTCTACACTTCAAATGAATGTAAATGCGACACTTCCTTGCTAGGAAATAGCGTCTGCAGATGTCTACGTATCGTAGCAATAGAGTTCTAATGCTCTTTAAAACGCGATATAGCATCTCATTTCTATGTTTCATGGTAAGGTAAAATATGATTTGCGAAGTGTCATGTATTCCTCGTCTACACTTCAATTGAATGTAAATGCGACACTACCTTGCTAGGAAATAGCGTCTGCAGATGTCTACGTATCGTAGCAATAGAGTTCTAATGCTTTTTAAAACGCGATATCGCATCTCATTTCTATGTTTCATGGTAAGATATAATATGATTTGCGAAGTGTTATGTATTCCTCGTCTACACTTCAAATGAATGTAAATGCGACACTTCCTTGCAAGGAAATAGCGTCTGCAGATGTCTAGGTATCGTAGCAATAGAGTTCTAATGCTTCTTAAAACGCGATATCGCATCTCATTTCTATGTATCACGGTAAGATATAATATGATTTGCGAAGTGTCATGTATTCCTCGTCTACACTTCAAATGAATGTGACTGCGACACTTCCTCGCTAGGAAATAGCGTTTGCAGATGTCTACGTATCGTAGCAATAGATTTCTAATGCTTCTTAAAACGCGATATCGCATCTCATGTCTATGTTTCATGGTAAGATATAATATGATATGCGAAGTGTCATGTATTCCTCGTCCACACTTCAAATGAATGTAAATGCGACACTTCCTTGCAAGGAAATAGCGTCTGCAGATGTCTAGGTATCGTAGCAATAGAGTTCTAATGCTTCTTAAAACGCGATATCGCATCTCATTTCTATGTATCACGGTAAGATATAATATGATTTGCGAAGTGTCATGTATTCCTCGTCTACACTTCAAATGAATGTAAATGCGACACTTCCTTGCTAGGAAATAGCGTCTGCAGATGTCTACGTATCGTAGCAATAGAGTTCTAATGCTCTTTTAAAACGCGATATAGCATCTCATTTCTATGTTTCATGGTAAGGTAAAATATGATTTGCGAAGTGTCATGTATTCCTCGTCTACACTTCAATTGAATGTAAATGCGACACTACCTTGCTAGGAAATAGCGTCTGCAGATGTCTACGTATCGTAGCAATAGAGTTCTAATGCTTTTTAAAACGCGATATCGCATCTCATTTCTATGTTTCATGGTAAGATATAATATGATTTGCGAAGTGTTATGTATTCCTCGTCTACACTTCAAATGAATGTAAATGCGACACTTCCTTGCAAGGAAATAGCGTCTGCAGATGTCTAGGTATCGTAGCAATAGAGTTCTAATGCTTCTTAAAACGCGATATCGCATCTCATTTCTATGTATCACGGTAAGATATAATATGATTTGCGAAGTGTCATGTATTCCTCGTCTACACTTCAAATGAATGTGACTGCGACACTTCCTCGCTAGGAAATAGCGTTTGCAGATGTCTACGTATCGTAGCAATAGATTTCTAATGCTTCTTAAAACGCGATATCGCATCTCATGTCTATGTTTCATGGTAAGATATAATATGATATGCGAAGTGTCATGTATTCCTCGTCTACACTTCAAATGAATGTAAATGCGACACTTCCTTGCTAGGAAATAGCGTCTGCAGATGTCTACGTATCGTAGCAGTAGAGTTCTAATGCTTTTTAGAACGCGATATCGCATCTCATTTCTATGTTTCATGGTAAGATATAATATGATTTGCGAAGTGTTATGTATTCCTCGTCTACACTTCAAATGAATGTAAATGCGACACTTCCTTGCAAGGAAATAGCGTCTGCAGATGTCTAGGTATCGTAGCAATAGAGTTCTAATGCTTCTTAAAACGCGATATCGCATCTCATTTCTATGTATCACGGTAAGATATAATATGATTTGCGAAGTGTCATGTATTCCTCGTCTACACTTCAAATGAATGTGACTGCGACACTTCCTCGCTAGGAAATAGCGTTTGCAGATGTCTACGTATCGTAGCAATAGATTTCTAATGCTTCTTAAAACGCGATATCGCATCTCATGTCTATGTTTCATGGTAAGATATAATATGATATGCGAAGTGTCATGTATTCCTCGTCTACACTTCAAATGAATGTAAATGCGACACTTCCTTGCTAGGAAATAGCGTCTGCAGATGTCTACGTATCGTAGCAGTAGAGTTCTAATGCTTTTTAGAACGCGATATCGCATCTCATTTCTATGTTTCATGGTAAGATATAATATGATTTGCGAAGTGTTATGCATTCCTCGTCTACGGTTCAAACGAATGTAAATGCGACACTTCCTTGCAAGGAAATAGCGTTTGCAGATTTCTAGGTATCGTAGCAATAGAGTTGTAATGCCTCTAAAAACGCGATATCGCATCTCACTTCTATGTATCACGGTAAGATATAATATGATTTGCGAAGTGTCATGTATTCCTCGTGTACACTTCAAATGGATGTGAATGCGACACAGCCTCGCTAGGAAATAGCGTTTGCAGATGTCTACGTATCGTAGCAATAGAGTTCTAATGCTTCTTAAAACGCGATATCGCATCTCATTTCTATTTTTCATGGTAAGATATAATATGATTTGCGAAGTGTTATGTATTCCTCGTCTACACTTCAAATGAATGTAAATGCGACACTTCCCTGCAAGGAAATGGCGTTTGCAGATGTCTGCGTATCGTAGCAATAGAGTTCTTATGATTCTTAAATCGCGATATTGCATCTCATTTCTATGTTTCATGGTAAGATATAATATGATTTGCGAAGTGTTATGTATTCCTCGTCTACACTTCAAATGAATGTAAATGCGACACTTCCTTGCTAGGAAATAGCGTCTGCAGATGTCTACGTATCGTAGCAGTAGAGTTCTAATGCTTTTTAGAACGCGATATCGCATCTCATTTCTATGTTTCATGGTAAGATATAATATGATTTGCGAAGTGTTATGCATTCCTCGTCTACGGTTCAAACGAATGTAAATGCGACACTTCCTTGCAAGGAAATAGCGTTTGCAGATTTCTAGGTATCGTAGCAATAGAGTTGTAATGCCTCTAAAAACGCGATATCGCATCTCACTTCTATGTATCACGGTAAGATATAATATGATTTGCGAAGTGTCATGTATTCCTCGTGTACACTTCAAATGGATGTGAATGCGACACAGCCTCGCTAGGAAATAGCGTTTGCAGATGTCTACGTATCGTAGCAATAGAGTTCTAATGCTTCTTAAAACGCGATATCGCATCTCATTTCTATTTTTCATGGTAAGATATAATATGATTTGCGAAGTGTTATGTATTCCTCGTCTACACTTCAAATGAATGTAAATGCGACACTTCCCTGCAAGGAAATGGCGTTTGCAGATGTCTGCGTATCGTAGCAATAGAGTTCTTATGATTCTTAAATCGCGATATTGCATCTCATTTCTATGTTTCATGGTAAGATATAATATGATTTGCGAAGTGTTATGTATTCCTCGTCTACACTTCAAATGAATGTGAATGCGACACTTCCCTGCTAGGAAATAGCGTCTGCAGATGTCTACGTATCGTAGCAATAGATTTCTAATGCTTCTTAAAACGCGATATCGCATCTCATTTCTATGTTTCATGTTAAGATATAATATGATTTGCGAAGTATCATGTATTCCTCGTCTACACTTCAAATGAATGTAAACGCGACACTTCCTTGCTAGGAAATAGCGTCTGCAGATGTCTAGGTATCGCAGCAATAGAGATCTAATGCTTCTTAAAACGCGATATCGCATCTCATTCCTATTTTTCATGGTAAGATATAATATGATTTGCGAAATGTTATGTATTCCTCGTCTACACTTCAAATGAATGTAAATGCGACACTTCCTTGCAAGGAAATGGCGTTTGCAGATGTCTGCGTATCGTAGCAATAGAGTTCTTATGATTCTTAAAACGCGATATCGCATCTCATTTCTATGTTTCATGGTAAGATGAAATATGATTTGCGAAGTGTCATGTATTCCTCGTCTACACTTCAAATGAATGTAAATGCGACACTTCCTTGCAAGGAAATAGCGTCTGCAGATGTCTAGGTATCGTAGCAATAGAGTTCTAATGCTTCTTAAAACGCGATATCGCATCTCATTTCTATGTATCACGGTAAGATATAATATGATTTGCGAAGTGTCATGTATTCCTCGTCTACACTTCAAATGAATGTAAATGCGACACTTCCTTGCAAGGAAATAGCGTCTGCAGATGTCTAGGTACCGTAGCAATAGAGTTCTAATGCTTCTTAAAACGCGATATCGCATCTCATTTCTATGTATCACGGTAAGATATAATATGATTTGCGAAGTGTCATGTATTCCTCGTCTACACTTCAAATGAATGTAAATGCGACACTTCCTTGCTAGGAAATAGCGTCTGCAGATGTCTACGTATCGTAGCAATAGAGTTCTAATGCTCTTTAAAACGCGATATAGCATCTCATTTCTATGTTTCATGGTAAGGTAAAATATGATTTGCGAAGTGTCATGTATTCCTCGTCTACACTTCAATTGAATGTAAATGCGACACTACCTTGCTAGGAAATAGCGTCTGCAGATGTCTACGTATCGTAGCAATAGAGTTCTAATGCTTTTTAAAACGCGATATCGCATCTCATTTCTATGTTTCATGGTAAGATATAATATGATTTGCGAAGTGTTATGTATTCCTCGTCTACACTTCAAATGAATGTAAATGCGACACTTCCTTGCAAGGAAATAGCGTCTGCAGATGTCTAGGTATCGTAGCAATAGAGTTCTAATGCTTCTTAAAACGCGATATCGCATCTCACTTCTATGTATCACGGTAAGATATAATATGATTTGCGAAGTGTCATGTATTCCTCGTCTACACTTCAAATGATGTGACTGCGACACTTCCTCGCTAGGAAATAGCGTTTGCAGATGTCTACGTATCGTAGCAATAGATTTCTAATGCTTCTTAAAACGCGATATCGCGTCTCATGTCTATGTTTCATGGTAAGATATAATATGATATGCGAAGTGTCATGTATTCCTCGTCTACACTTCAAATGAATGTAAATGCTACACTTCCTTGCTAGGAAATAGCGTCTGCAGATGTCTACGTATCGTAGCAATAGAGTTCTAATGCTTTTTAGAACGCGATATCGCATCTCATTTCTATGTTTCATGGTAAGATATAATATGATTTGCGAAGTGTTATGCATTCCTCGTCTACGGTTCAAACGAATGTAAATGCGACACTTCCTTGCAAGGAAATAGCGTTTGCAGATTTCTAGGTATCGTAGCAATAGAGTTGTAATGCCTCTAAAAACGCGATATCGCATCTCATTTCTATATATCACGGTAAGATATAATATGATTTGCGAAGTGTCATGTATTCCTCGTGTACACTTCAAATGGATGTGAATGCGACACAGCCTCGCTAGGAAATAGCGTTTGCAGATGTCTACGTATCGTAGCAATAGAGTTCTAATGCTTCTTAAAACGCGATATCGCATCTCATTTCTATTTTTCATGGTAAGATATAATATGATTTGCGAAGTGTTATGTATTCCTCGTCTACACTTCAAATGAATGGAAATGCGACACTTCCTTGCAAGGAAATGGCGTTTGCAGATGTCTGCGTATCGTAGCAATAGAGTTCTTATGATTCTTAAATCGCGATATTGCATCTCATTTCTATGTTTCATGGTAAGATATAATATGATTTGCGAAGTGTTATGTATTCCTCGTCTACACTTCAAATGAATGTGAATGCGACACTTCCCTGCTAGGAAATAGCGTCTGCAGATGTCTACGTATCGTAGCAATAGATTTCTAATGCTTCTTAAACGCGATATCGCATCTCATTTCTATGTTTCATGTTAAGATATAATATGATTTGCGAAGTATCATGTATTCCTCGTCTACACTTCAAATGAATGTAAACGCGACACTTCCTTGCTAGGAAATAGCGTCTGCAGATGTCTAGGTATCGCAGCAATAGAGATCTAATGCTTCTTAAAACGCGATATCGCATCTCATTCCTATTTTTCATGGTAAGATATAATATGATTTGCGAAATGTTATGTATTCCTCGTCTACACTTCAAATGAATGTAAATGCGACACTTCCTTGCAAGGAAATGGCGTTTGCAGATGTCTGCGTATCGTAGCAATAGAGTTCTTATGATTCTTAAAACGCGATATCGCATCTCATTTCTATGTTTCATGGTAAGATGAAATATGATTTGCGAAGTGTCATGTATTCCTCGTCTACACTTCAAATGAATGTAAATGCGACACTTCCTTGCTAGGAAATAGCGTCTGCAGATGTCTACGTATCGTAGCAATAGAGTTCTAATGCTCTTTTAAAACGCGATATAGCATCTCATTTCTATGTTTCATGGTAAGGTAAAATATGATTTGCGAAGTGTCATGTATTCCTCGTCTACACTTCAATTGAATGTAAATGCGACACTACCTTGCTAGGAAATAGCGTCCTGCAGATGTCTACGTATCGTAGCAATAGAGTTCTAATGCTTTTTAAAACGCGATATCGCATCTCATTTCTATGTTTCATGGTAAGATATAATATGATTTGCGAAGTGTTATGCATTCCTCGTCTATGATTCAAATGAATGTAAATGCGACACTTCTTTGCAAGGAAATAGCGTCTGCAGTAGTCTACGTATCGTAGCAATAGAGTTCTTATGATTCTTAAAACGCGATATCGCATCTCATTTCTATGTTTCATGGTAAGATAAAATATGATTTGCGAAGTGTCATGTATTCCGCGTCTATACTTCAAATGAATGTAAATGCGACACTTCCTTGCTAGGAAATAGCGTCTGCAGATGTCTACGTATCGTAGCAATAGATTTCTAATGCTTCTTAAAACGCGATATCGCATCTCATTTCTATGTTTCATGTTAAGATATAATATGATTTGCGAAGTATCATGTATTCCCTCGTCTACACTTCAAATGAATGTAAACGCGACACTTCCTTGCTAGGAAATAGCGTCTGCAGATGTCTAGGTATCGCAGCAATAGAGATCTAATGCTTCTTAAAACGCGATATCGCATCTCATTCCTATTTTTCATGGTAAGATATAATATGATTTGCGAAATGTTATGTATTCCTCGTCTACACTTCAAATGAATGTAAATGCGACACTTCCTTGCAAGGAAATGGCGTTTGCAGATGTCTGCGTATCGTAGCAATAGAGTTCTTATGATTCTTAAAACGCGATATCGCATCTCATTTCTATGTTTCATGGTAAGATGAAATATGATTTGCGAAGTGTCATGTATTCCTCGTCTACACTTCAAATGAATGTAAATGCGACACTTCCTTGCTAGGAAATAGCGTCTGCAGATGTCAACGTATCGTAGCAATAGATTTCTAATGCTCTTTAAAACGCGATATCGCATCTCATTTCTATGTTTCATGGTAAGGTAAAATATGATTTGCGAAGTGTCATGTATTCCTCGTCTACACTTCAAATGAATGTAAATGCGACACTTCCTTGCTAGGAAATAGCGTCTGCAGATGTCTACGTATCGTAGCAATAGAGTTCTAATGCTCTTTAAAGCGCGATATAGCATCTCATTTCTATGTTTCATGGTAAGGTAAATATGATTTGCGAAGTGTCATGTATTCCTCGTCTACACTTCAATTGAATGTAAATGCGACACTACCTTGCTAGGAAATAGCGTCTGCAGATGTCTACGTATCGTAGCAATAGAGTTCTAATGCTTTTTAAAACGCGATATCGCATCTCATTTCTATGTTTCATGGTAAGATATAATATGATTTGCGAAGTGTTATGTATTCCTCGTCTACACTTCAAATGAATGTAAATGCGACTCTTCCTTGCAAGGAAATAGCGTCTGCAGATGTCTAGGTATCGTAGCAATAGAGTTCTAATGCTTCTTAAAACGCGATATCGCATCTCATTTCTATGTATCACGGTAAGATATAATATGATTTGCGAAGTGTCATGTATTCCTCGTCTACACTTCAAATGAATGTGACTGCGACACTTCCTCGCTAGGAAATAGCGTTTGCAGATGTCTACGTATCGTAGCAATAGATTTCTAATGCTTCTTAAAACGCGATATCGCATCTCATGTCTATGTTTCATGGTAAGATATAATATGATATGCGAAGTGTCATGTATTCCTCGTCTACACTTCAAATGAATGTAAATGCGACACTTCCTTGCTAGGAAATAGCGTCTGCAGATGTCTACGTATCGTAGCAGTAGAGTTCTAATGCTTTTTAGAACGCGATATCGCATCTCATTTCTATGTTTCATGGTAAGATATAATATGATTTGCGAAGTGTTATGCATTCCTCGTCTACGGTTCAAACGAATGTAAATGCGACACTTCCTTGCAAGGAAATAGCGTTTGCAGATTTCTAGGTATCGTAGCAATAGAGTTGTAATGCCTCTAAAAACGCGATATCGCATCTCACTTCTATGTATCACGGTAAGATATAATATGATTTGCGAAGTGTCATGTATTCCTCGTGTACACTTCAAATGGATGTGAATGCGACACAGCCTCGCTAGGAAATAGCGTTTGCAGATGTCTACGTATCGTAGCAATGGAGTTCTAATGCTTCTTAAACGCGATATCGCATCTCATTTCTATTTTTCATGGTAAGATATAATATGATTTGCGAAGTGTTATGTATTCCTCGTCTACACTTCAAATGAATGTAAATGCGACACTTCCCTGCAAGGAAATGGCGTTTGCAGATGTCTGCGTATCGTAGCAATAGAGTTCTTATGATTCTTAAATCGCGATATTGCATCTCATTTCTATGTTTCATGTAAGATATAATATGATTTGCGAAGTGTTATGTATTCCTCGTCTACACTTCAAATGAATGTGAATGCGACACTTCCCTGCTAGGAAATAGCGTCTGCAGATGTCTACGTATCGTAGCAATAGATTTCTAATGCTTCTTAAAACGCGATATCGCATCTCATTTCTATGTTTCATGTTAAGATATAATATGATTTGCGAAGTATCATGTATTCCTCGTCTACACTTCAAATGAATGTAAACGCGACACTTCCTTGCTAGGAAATAGCGTCTGCAGATGTCTAGGTATCGCAGCAATAGAGATCTAATGCTTCTTAAAACGCGATATCGCATCTCATTCCTATTTTTCATGGTAAGATATAATATGATTTGCGAAATGTTATGTATTCCTCGTCTACACTTCAAATGAATGTAAATGCGACACTTCCTTGCAAGGAAATGGCGTTTGCAGATGTCTGCGTATCGTAGCAATAGAGTTCTTATGATTCTTAAAACGCGATATCGCATCTCATTTCTATGTTTCATGGTAAGATGAAATATGATTTGCGAAGTGTCATGTATTCCTCGTCTACACTTCAAATGAATGTAAATGCGACACTTCCTTGCAAGGAAATAGCGTCTGCAGATGTCTAGGTATCGTAGCAATAGAGTTCTAATGCTTCTTAAAACGCGATATCGCATCTCATTTCTATGTATCACGGTAAGATATAATATGATTTGCGAAGTGTCATGTATTCCTCGTCTATACTTCAAATGAATGTAAATGCGACACTTCCTTGCAAGGAAATAGCGTCTGCAGATGTCTAGGTATCGTAGCAATAGAGTTCTAATGCTTCTTAAAACGCGATATCGCATCTCATTTCTATGTATCACGGTAAGATATAATATGATTTGCGAAGTGTCATGTATTCCTCGTCTACACTTCAAATGAATGTAAATGCGACACTTCCTTGCTAGGAAATAGCGTCTGCAGATGTCTACGTATCGTAGCAATAGAGTTCTAATGCTCTTTAAAACGCGATATAGCATCTCATTTCTATGTTTCATGGTAAGGATAAAATATGATTTGCGAAGTGTCATGTATTCCTCGTCTACACTTCAAT
>NW_027490553.1:0-134301 GCF_050948175.1 Xylocopa sonorina
ACTCTTCGCACATCATATTATATCTTACCATGAAACATAGAAATGAGATGCGATATCGCGTTTTAAGAATCATAAGAACTATATTGCTACGATACGTAGACATCTGCAAACGCAATTTCCTTGCAAAGAAGTGTCGCATTTACATTCATTTGAAGTGTAGACGAGGAATACATAACACTTCGCAAATCATATTATATCTTACCATGAAACATAGAAATGAGATGCGATATCGCGTTTTAAGAATCATAAGAACTCTACTGCAACGATACGTAGACATCTGCAAACGCTATTTCCTTGCAAAGAAGTGTCGCATTTACATTCATTTGAAGTGTAGACGAGGAATACATAACACGTCGCAAATCATATTATATCTTACCATGAAACATAGAAATGAGATGCGATATCGCGATTTAAGAAGCATCAGAAATCCATTGCTACGATACGTAGACATCTGCGAACGCTATTTCCTTGCAAAGAAGTGTCGCATTTACATTCATTTGAAGTGTAGACGAGGAATACATAACACTTCGCAAATCATATTATATCTTACCATGAAACATAGAAATGAGATGCGATATCGCGTTTTAAGAATCATAAGAACTCTATTGCAACGATACGTAGACATCTGCAAACGCTATTTCCTTGCAAAGAATTGTCGCATTTACATTCATTTGAAGTGTAGACGAGGAATACATAACACTTCGCAAATCATATTATATCTTACCATGAAACATAGAAATGAGATGCGATATCGCGTTTTAAGATGCATCAGAACTCTATTGCTACGATACGTAGACATCTGCAAACGCTATTTCCTTGCAAGGAAGTGTCGCATTTACATTCATTTGATGTGTACACGAGGAATACATAACACTTCGCAAATCATATTATATCTTACCATGAAACATAGAAATGAGATGCGATATCGCGTTTCAAGAAGCATTAGAACTCTACTGCTACGATACGTAGACATCTGCAAACGCTATTTCCTAGCGAGGAAGTGTCGCATTCACATTCATTTGAAGTGTAGACGAGGAATACATAACACTCCGCAAATCATATTATATCTTACCATGAAACATAGAAATGTGATGCGATATCGCGTTTTAAGAAGCATTAGAACTCTATTGCTACGATACGTAGACATCTGCAAACGCTATTTCCTTGCAAGGAAGTGTCGCATTTACATTCATTTGAATCGTAGACGAGGAATATATAACACTTCGCAATGAATATTATATCTTATCATGAAACATAAATATGAGATGCAATATCTCGTTTTAAGAAGCATTTGAACTCTATTGCTTCGATACGTAGACATCTGCAAACGCTATTTCCTTGCAAGGAAGTGTCGCATTTACATTCATTTGATGTGTAGACGAGGAATACATAACACTTCGCAAATCATATTATATCTTACCATGAAACATAGAAATGAGATGCGATATCGCGTTTCAAGAAGCATTAGAACTCTACTGCTACGATACGTAGACATCTGCAAACGCTATTTCCTAGCGAGGAAGTGTCGCATTCACATTCATTTGAAGTGTAGACGAGGAATACATAGCACTCCGCAAATCATATTATATCTTACCACGAAACATAGAAATGTGATGCGATATCGCGTTTTAAGAAGCATTAGAACTCTATTGCTACGATACGTAGACATCTGCAAACGCTATTTCCTTGCAAGGAAGTGTCGCATTTACATTCATTTGAATCGTAGACGAGGAATACATAACACTTCGCAATGAATATTATATCTTATCATGAAACATAGATATGAGATGCAATATCTCGTTTTAAGAAGCATTTGAACTCTATTGCTTCGATACGTAGACATCTGCAAACGCTATTCCCTTGCAAGAAAGTGTCGCATTTACATTCATTTGATGTGTAGGCGAGGAATACATAACACTTCGCAAATCATATTATATCTTACCATGAAACATAGAAATGAGATGCGATATCGCGTTTTAAGAAGCATTAGAACTCTATTGCTACGATACGTAGACATCTGCAAACGCTATTTCCTTGCAAGGAAGTGTCGCATTTACATTCATTTGAAGTGTAGAGTAGGAATACATATCACTCCGCAAATCATATTATATCTTACCATGAAACATAGAAATATGATGCGATATTGCGTTTTAAGAATCATAAGAACTCTATTGCAACGATACGTAGACATCTGCAAACGCTATTTCCTTGCAAAGAAGTGTCGCATTTACATTCATTTGAAGTGTAGACGAGGAATACATAACACGTCGCAAATCATATTATATCTTACCATGAAACATAGAAATGAGATGCGATATCGCGATTTAAGAAGCATCAGAAATCCATTGCTACGATACGTAGACATCTGCGAACGCTATTTCCTTGCAAAGAAGTGTCGCATTTACATTCATTTGAAGTGTAGACGAGGAATACATAACACTTCGCAAATCATATTATATCTTACCATGAAACATAGAAATGAGATGCGATATCGTGTTTTAAGAATCATAAGAACTCTAATGCTACGATACGTAGACATCTGCAGACGCTATTTCCTAGCAAGGAAGTGTCGCATTTACATTCATTTGATGTGTAGACGAGTAATACATGACACTTCGCAAATCATATTATACCTTACCATGAAACATAGAAATGAGATGCGATATCGCGTTTTAAGTATCATAAGAACTCTAATGCTACGATACGTAGATATCTGCAGACGCTATTTCCTAGCAAGGAAGTGTCGCATTTACATTCATTTGATGTGTAGACGAGTAATACATGACACTTCGCAAATCATATTATATCTTACCATGAAACATAGAAATGAGATGCGATATCGCGTTTTAAGAAGCATTAGAACTCTACTGCTACGATACGCAGACATCTGCAAACGCTATTTCCTAGCGAGGAAGTGTCGCATTCACATTCATTTGAAGTGTAGACGTGGAATACATAACACTCCGCAAATCAAATTATATCTTACCATGAAACATAGAAATGAGATGCGATATCGCGTTTTAAGAAGCATTAGAACTCTATTGCTACGATACGTAGACATCTGCAAACGCTATTTCCTTGCAAGGAAGTGTCGCATTTACATTCGTTTGAATCGTAGACGAGGAATACATAACACTTCGCAATGAATATTATATCTTATCATGAAACATAGATATGAGATGCAATATCTCGTTTTAAGAAGCATTTGAACTCTATTGCTTCGATACGTAGACATCTGCAAACGCTATTCCCTTGCAAGAAAGTGTCGCATTTACATTCATTTGATGTGTAGGCGAGGAATACATAACACTTCGCAAATCATATTATATCTTACCATGAAACATAGAAATGAGATGCGATATCGCGTTTTAAGAAGCATTAGAACTCTACTGCTACGATACGCAGACATCTGCAAACGCTATTTCCTAGCGAGGAAGTGTCGCATTCACATTCATTTGAAGTGTAGACGAGGAATACATAACACTCCGCAAATCAAATTATATCTTACCATGAAACATAGAAATGAGATGCGATATCGCGTTTTAAGAAGCATTAGAACTCTATTGCTACGATACGTAGACATCTGCAAACGCTATTTCCTTGCAAGGAAGTGTCGCATTTACATTCGTTTGAATCGTAGACGAGGAATACATAACACTTCGCAATGAATATTATATCTTATCATGAAACATAGATATGAGATGCAATATCTCGTTTTAAGAAGCATTTGAGCTCTATTGCTTCGATACGTAGACATCTGCAAACGCTATTTCCTTGCAAAAAAGTGTCGCATTTACATTCATTTGATGTGTAGACGAGGAATACATAACACTTCGCAAATCATATTATATCTTACCATGAAACATAGAAATGAGATGCGATATCGCGTTTTAAGAAGCATTAGAACTCTATTGCTACGATACGTAGACATCTGCAAACGCTATTTCCTTGCAAGGAAGTGTCGCATTTACATTCATTTGAAGTGTAGAGTAGGAATACATATCACTCCGCAAATCATATTATATCTTACCATGAAACATAGAAATATGGTGCGATATTGCGTTTTAAGAATCATAAGAACTCTATTGCAACGATACGTAGACATCTGCAAACGCTATTTCCTTGCAAAGAAGTGTCGCATTTACATTCATTTGAAGTGTAGACGAGGAATACATAACACGTCGCAAATCATATTATATCTTACCATGAAACATAGAAATGAGATGCGATATCGCGATTTAAGAAGCATCAGAAATCCATTGCTACGATACGTAGACATCTGCGAACGCTATTTCCTTGCAAAGAAGTGTCGCATTTACATTCATTTGAAGTGTAGACGAGGAATACATAACACTTCGCAAATCATATTATATCTTACCATGAAACATAGAAATGAGATGCGATATCGTGTTTTAAGTATCATAAGAACTCTAATGCTACGATACGTAGACATCTGCAGACGCTATTTCCTAGCAAGGAAGTGTCGCATTTACATTCATTTGATGTGTAGACGAGTAATACATGACACTTCGCAAATCATATTATACCTTACCATGAAACATAGAAATGAGATGCGATATCGCGTTTTAAGAATCATAAGAACTCTAATGCTACGATACGTAGATATCTGCAGACGCTATTTCCTAGCAAGGAAGTGTCGCATTTACATTCATTTGATGTGTAGACGAGTAATACATGACACTTCGCAAATCATATTATATCTTACCATGAAACATAGATATGAGATGCAATATCTCGTTTTAAGAAGCATTTGAGCTCTATTGCTTCGATACGTAGACATCTGCAAACGCTATTTCCTTGCAAAAAAGTGTCGCATTTACATTCATTTGATGTGTAGACGAGGAATACATAACACTTCGCAAATCATATTATATCTTACCATGAAACATAGAAATGAGATGCGATATCGCGTTTTAAGAAGCATTTGAACTCTATTGCTTCGATACGTAGACATCTGCAAACGCTATTTCCTTGCAAGGAAGTGTCGCATTTACATTCATTTGAAGTGTAGAGTAGGAATACATATCACTCCGCAAATCATATTATATCTTACCATGAAACATAGAAATATGGTGCGATATTGCGTTTTAAGAATCATAAGAACTCTATTGCAACGATACGTAGACATCTGCAAACGCTATTTCCTTGCAAAGAAGTGTCGCATTTACATTCATTTGAAGTGTAGACGAGGAATACATAACACGTCGCAAATCATATTATATCTTACCATGAAACATAGAAATGAGATGCGATATCGCGATTTAAGAAGCATCAGAAATCCATTGCTACGATACGTAGACATCTGCGAACGCTATTTCCTTGCAAAGAAGTGTCGCATTTACATTCATTTGAAGTGTAGACGAGGAATACATAACACTTCGCAAATCATATTATATCTTACCATGAAACATAGAAATGAGATGCGATATCGTGTTTTAAGTATCATAAGAACTCTAATGCTACGATACGTAGACATCTGCAGACGCTATTTCCTAGCAAGGAAGTGTCGCATTTACATTCATTTGATGTGTAGACGAGTAATACATGACACTTCGCAAATCATATTATACCTTACCATGAAACATAGAAATGAGATGCGATATCGCGTTTTAAGAATCATAAGAACTCTAATGCTACGATACGTAGATATCTGCAGACGCTATTTCCTAGCAAGGAAGTGTCGCATTTACATTCATTTGATGTGTAGACGAGTAATACATGACACTTCGCAAATCATATTATATCTTACCATGAAACATAGATATGAGATGCAATATCTCGTTTTAAGAAGCATTTGAGCTCTATTGCTTCGATACGTAGACATCTGCAAACGCTATTTCCTTGCAAAAAAGTGTCGCATTTACATTCATTTGATGTGTAGACGAGGAATACATAACACTTCGCAAATCATATTATATCTTACCATGAAACATAGAAATGAGATGCGATATCGCGTTTTAAGAAGCATTTGAACTCTATTGCTTCGATACGTAGACATCTGCAAACGCTATTCCCTTGCAAGAAAGTGTCGCATTTACATTCATTTGATGTGTAGACGAGGAATACATAACACTTCGCAAATCATATTATATCTTACCATGAAACATAGAAATGAGATGCGATATCGCGTTTTAAGAAGCATTAGAACTCTACTGCTACGATACGCAGACATCTGCAAACGCTATTTCCTAGCGAGGAAGTGTCGCATTCACATTCATTTGAAGTGTAGACGAGGAATACATAACACTCCGTAAATCAAATTATATCTTACCATGAAACATAGAAATGAGATGCGATATCGCGTTTTAAGAAGCATTAGAACTCTATTGCTACGTTACGTAGACATCTGCAAACGCTATTTCCTTGCAAGGAAGTGTCGCATTTACATTCATTTGAAGTGTAGAGTAGGAATACATATCACTCCGCAAATCATATTATATCTTACCATGAAACATAGAAATGTGATGCGATATCGCGTTTTAAGAATCATAAGAACTCTATTGCAACGATACGTAGACATCTGCAAACGCTATTTCCTTGCAAAGAATTGTCGCATTTACATTCATTTGAAGTGTAGACGAGGAATACATAACACTTCGCAAATCATATTATATCTTACCATGAAACATAGAAATGAGATGCGATATCGCGTTTTAAGAAGCATCAGAAATCCATTGCTACAATACGTAGACATCTGCAAACGCTATTTCCTTGCAAGATAGTGTCGCATTTACATTCATTTGAAGTGTAGACGACGGATACATAACACTTCGCAAATCATATTATACCTTACCATGAAACATAGAAATGAGATGCGATATCGCGTTTTAAGAATCATAAGAACTCTATTGCTACGATACGTAGACATCTGCAAACGCTATTTCCTTGCAAGGAAGTGTCGCATTTACATTCATTTGATGTGCAGACGAGCAATACATAACACTTCGCAAATCATATTATATCTTACCATGAAACATAGAAATGAGATGCGATATCGCGTTTCAAGAAGCATTAGAGCTCTACCGCTACGATACGTAGACATCTGCAAACGCTATTTCCAAGCGAGGAAGTGCCGCATTCACATTCATTTGAAGTGTAGACGAGGAATACATAACACTCCGCAAATCATATTATATCTTACCATGAAAAATAGAAATGTGATGCGATATCGCGTTTTAAGAAGCATTAGAACTCTATTGCTACGATACGTAGACATCTGCAAACGCTATTTCCTTGCAAGGAAGTGTCGCATTTACATTCATTTGAATCGTAGACGAGGAATACATAACACTTCGCAATGAATATTATATCTTATCATGAAACATAGATATGAGATGCAATATCTCGTTTTAAGAAGCATTTGAACTCTATTGCTTCGATACGTAGACATCTGCAAACGCTATTCCCTTGCAAGAAAGTGTCGCAATTACATTCATTTGATGTGTAGGCGAGGAATACATAACACTTCGCAAATCATATTATACCTTACCATGAAACATAGAAATCAGATGCGATATCGCGTTTTAAGAAGCATTAGAACTCCATGCCTACGATACGTAGACATCTGCAAACGCTATTTCCTTGCAAGGAAGTGTCGCATTTACATTCATTTGAATCGTAGACGAGGAATACATAACACTTCGCAATGAATATTATATCTTATCATGAAACATAGATATGAGATGCAATATCTCGTTTTAAGAAGCATTTGAGCTCTATTGCTTTGATACGTAGACATCTGCAAACGCTATTTCCTTGCGAGAAAGTGTCGCATTTACATTCATTTGATGTGTAGACGAGGAATACATAACACTTCGCAAATCATATTATATCTTACCATGAAACATGGAACTGAGATGCGATATCGCGTTTTAAGAAGCATTAGAACTCTACTGCTACGATACGCAGACATCTGCAAACGCTATTTCCTAGCGAGGAAGTGTCGCATTCACATTCATTTGAAGTGTAGACGAGGAATACATAACACTCCGCAAATCATATTATATCTTACCATGAAACATAGAAATGAGATGCGATATCGCGTTTTAAGAAGCATTAGAACTCTATTGCTACGATACCTAGACATCTGCAGACGCTATTTCCTAGCAAGGAAGTGTCGCATTTAAATTCATTTGAAGTGTAGACGAGGAATACATGACACTTCGCAAATCATATTATATTTTACCATGATACATAGGAATGAAATGCGATATCGCGTTTTAAGAAGCATTAGAACACTACTGCTACGATAGGTAGACATTTGCAAACGCTATTTCCTTGCAAGAAAGTGTCGCATTTACATTCAATTGAAGTGTAGACGAGGAATACATAACACTTCGCATATCATATTATATCTTACCATGAAACATAGAAAGGAGATGCGATATCGCGTTTTAAGAAGCATTAGAAATCTATTGCTACGATACGTAGACATCTGCAAACGCTATTTCCTAGCGAGAAAGTGTCGCATTCACATTCATTTGAAGTGTAGACGAGGAATACATAACACTTCGCAAATCATATTATATCTTACCATGAAACATAGAAATGAGATGCGATATCGCGTTCTAAGAAGCATTAGAACACTACTGCTACGATAAGTAGACATTTGCAAACGCTATTTCCTTGCAAGGAAGTTTCGCATTTACATTCAATTGAAGTGTAGACGAGGAATACATAACACTTCGCATATCATATTATATCTTACCATGAAACATAGAAATGAGATGCGATATCGCGTTTTAAGAAGCACTAGAACTCTATTGCTACGATACGTAGACATCTGCAAACACTATTTTCTTGCAAGGAAGTGTCGCATTTACATTCATTTGAATCGTAGACGAGGAATGCATAACACTTCGCAATGAAAATTATATCTTATCATGAAACATAGATATGAGATGCAATATCTCGTTTTAAGAAGCATTTGAACTCTATTGCTACGATACGTAGACATCTGCAAACGCTACTTCCTTGCAGGGAAGTGTCGCATTTACATTCATTTGAAGTGTAGACGAGGAATACATAACACTTCGCAAATCATACTATATCTTGCCATGAAACATAGAAATGAGATGCGATATCGCGTTTCAAGAAGCATTAGAACTCTATTGCTACGATACCTAGACATCTGCAGACGCTATTTCCTAGCAAGGAAGTGTCGCATTTACATTCATTTGAAGTGTAGACGAGGAATACATGACACTTCGCAAATCATATTATATCTTACCATGAAACATAGAAATGAGATGCGATATCGCGTTTTTAGAAGCACTAGAAAGCTATTGCTACGATACGTAGACATCTGCAAACGCTATTTCCTAGCGAGGAAGTATCGCATTCACATTCATTTGAAGTGTAGACGAGGAATACATAACACTTCGCAAATCATGTTATATCTTACCATGAAACATAGAAATGAGATGCGATATCGCGTTTTAAGAATCACAAGAACTCTATTGCTACGATACGTAGACATCTGCAAACGCTATTTCCTTGCAGGGAAGTGTCGCATTTACATTCATCTGTAGTGTAGACGAGGAATACATAACACTTCGCAAATCATACTATATCTTACCATGAAACATAGAAATGAGATGCGATATCGCGTTTCAAGAAGCATTAGAACTCTATTGCTACGATACCTAGACATCTGCAGACGCTATTTCCTAGCAAGGAAGTGTCGCATTTACATTCATTCGAAGTGTAGACGAGGAATACATGACACTTCGCAAATCATATTATATCTTACCATGAAACATAGAAATGAGATGCGATATCGCGTTTTAAGAAGCACTAGAACTCTATTGCTACGAGAGCTAGACATCTGCAAACGCTATTTCCTAGCAAGGAAGTGTCGCATTTACATTCATTTGATGTGTAGACGAGTAATACATGACACTTCGCAAATCATATTATATCTTACCATGAAACATAGAAATGAGATGCGATATCGCGTTCTACGAAGCACTAGAACTCTATTGCTACGATAGGTAGACATCTGCAAACGCTATTTCCTTACAAGGAAGTGTCACTCTTACATTCATTTGAAGTGTAGACGAGGAATACATAACACTTCGCAAATCATATTATACCTTACGATGAAACATAGAAATGAGATGCGATATCGCGTTTTAAGAATCATAAGAACTCTATTGCTACGATACGTAGACATCTGCAAACGCTACTTCCTTGCAGGGAAGTGTCGCATTTACATTCATTTGAAGTGTAGACGAGGAATACATAACACTTCGCAAATCATATTATATCTTACCATGAAACATAGAAATGAGATGCGATATCGCGTTTTAAGAAGCACTAGAACTCCATTGCTACGATAGGTAGACATCTGCAAACGCTATTTCCTTGCAAGGAAGTGTCACATTTACATTCATTTGAAGTGTAGACGAGGAATACATAACACTTCGCAAATCATATTATATCTTACCATGAAACATAGAAATGAGATGCGATATCGCGTTTTAAGAATCATAAGAACTCTAATGCTACGGTACGTAGACATCTGAAGACGCTATTTCCTAGCAAGGAAGTGTCGCATTTACATTCATTTGATATGTAGACGAGTAATACATGACACTTCGCAAATCATATTATATCTTACCATGAAACATAGAAATGAGATGCGATATCGCGTTTTACGAAGCACTAGAACTCCATTGCTACGATAGGTAGACATCTGCAAACGCTACTTCCTTGCAGGGAAGTATCGCATTTACATTGATTTGAAGTGTAGACGAGGAATACATAACACTTCGCAAATCATATTATATCTTACCATGAAACATAGAAATGAGATGCGATATCGCGTTTTAAGAAGCACTAGAACTCTATTGCTACGACAGGTAGACATCTGCAAACGCTATTTCCTTGCAAGGAAGTGTCACATTTACATTCATTTGAAGTGTAGACGAGGAATACATAACACTTCGCAAATCATATTATACCTTACCATGAAACATTGAAATGAGATGCGATATCGCGTTTTAAGAATCATAAGAACTCTATTGCTACGATACGTAGACATCTGCAAACGCTATTTCCTTGCAGGGAAGTGTCGCATTTACATTCATTTGAAGTGTAGACGAGGAATACATAACACTTCGCAAATCATATTATATCTTACCATGAAACATAGAAATGAGATGCGATATCGCGTTTTTAGAAGCATTAGAAAGCTATTGCTACGATACGTAGACATCTGCAAACGCTATTTCCTAGCGAGGAAGTATCGCATTCACATTCATTTGAAGTGTAGACGAGGAATACATAACACTTCGCAAATCATGTTATATCTTACCATGAAACATAGAAATGAGATGCGATATCGCGTTTTAAGAAGCACTATAAAGCTATTGCTACGATACGTAGACATCTGCAAACGCTATTTCCTAGCGAGGAAGTATCGCATTCACATTGATTTGAAGTGTAGACGAGGAATACATAACACTTCGCAAATCATGTTATATCTTACCATGAAACATAGAAATAAGATGCGATATCGCGTTTTAAGAATCATAAGAACTCTATTGCTACGATACGTAGACATCTGCAAACGCTATTTCCTTGCAAGGAAGTGTCGCATTTACATTCATTTGAAGTGTAGACGAGGAATACATAACACATCGCAAATCACATTATATCTTACCATGAAACATAGAAATGAGATGCGATATCGCGTTTCAAGGAGCACTAGAACTCTATTGCTACGATAGGTAATTATCTGCAAACGCTATTTCCTTACAAGGAAGTGTCGCATTTACATTCATTTGAAGTGTAGACGAGGAATACATAACACTTCGCAAATCATATTATACCTTACCATGAAACATAGAAATGAGATGCGATATCGCGTTTTAAGAATCATAAGAACTCTATTGCTACGATACGTAGACATCTGCAAACGCTATGTCCTTGCAGGGAAGTGTCCCATTTACATTCATTTGAAGTGTAGACGAGGAATACATAACACTTCGCAAATCATATTATATCTTACCATGAAACATAGAAATGAGATGCGATATCGCGTTTTAAGAATCATAAGAACTCTAATGCTACGATACGTAGACATCTGCAGACGCTATTTCCTAGCAAGGAAGTGTCGCATTTACATTCATTTGATGTGTAGACGAGTAATACATGACACTTCGCAAATCATATTAGATCTTACCATGAAACATAGAAATGAGATGCGATATCGCGTTTTACGAAGCACTAGAACCCTATTGCTACGATACGTAGACATCTGCAAACGCTATTTCCTTGCAAGGAAGTGTCGCATTTACATTCATTTGAAGTGTAGACGAGGAATACATAACACTTCGCAAATCATATTATACCTTACCATGAAACATAGAAATGAGATGCGATATCGCGTTTTAAGAATCATAAGAACTCTATTGCTACGATACGTAGACATCTGCAAACGCTATTTCCTTGCAGGGAAGTGTCGCATTTACATTCATTTGAAGTGTAGACGAGGAATACATAACACTTCGCAAATCATATTATATCTTACCATGAAACATAGAAATGAGATGCGATATCGCGTTTTAAGAATCATAAGAACTCTATTGCTACGACACGTAGACATCTGCAAACGCTATTTCCTATCGAGGAAGTATCGCATTCACATTCATTTGAAGTGTAGACGAGGAATACATAACACTTCGCAAATCATGTTATATCTTACCATGAAACATAGAAATGAGATGCGATATCGCGTTTTAAGGAGCACTATAAAGCTATTGCTACGATACGTAGACATCTGCAAACGCTATTTCCTAGCGAGGAAGTATCGCATTCACATTGATTTGAAGTGTAGACGAGGAATACATAACACTTCGCAAATCATGTTATATCTTACCATGAAACATAGAAATGAGATGCGATATCGCGTTTTAGGAATCATAAGAACTCTATTGCCACGATACGTAGACATCTGCAAACGCTATTTCCTTGCAAGGAAGTTTCGCATTTACATTCATTTGAAGTGTAGACGAGGAATACATAACACTTCGCAAATCATATTATACCTTACCATGAAACATAGAAATGAGATGCGATATCGCGTTTTAAGAATCATAAGAACTCTAATGCTACGATACGTAGACATCTGCAGACGCTATTTCCTAGCAAGGAAGTGTCGCATTTACATTCGTCTGATGTGTAGACGAGTAATACATGACACTTCGCAAATCATATTATATCTTACCATGAAACATAGAAATGAGATGCGATATCGCGTTTTAAGAATCATAAGAACTCTATTGCTACGATACGTAGACATCTGCAAACGCTATTTCCTTGCAGGGAAGTGTCGCATTTACATTCATTTGAAGTGTAGACGAGGAATACATAACAATTCGCAAATCATATTATATCTTACCATGAAACATAGAAATGAGATGCGATATCGCGTTTCAAGAAGCATTAGAAAGCTATTGCTACGATACGTAGACATCTGCAAACGCTATTTCCTAGCGAGGAAGTATCGCATTCACATTCATTTGAAGTGTAGACGAGGAATACATAACACTTCGCAAATCATGTTATATCTTACCATGAAACATAGAAATGAGATGCGATATCGCGTTTTAAGGAGCACTATAAAGCTATTGCTACGATACGTAGACATCTGCAAACGCTATTTCCTAGCGAGGAAGTATCGCATTCACATTGATTTGAAGTGTAGACGAGGAATACATAACACTTCGCAAATCATGTTATATCTTACCATGAAACATAGAAATGAGATGCGATATCGCGTTTTAGGAATCATAAGAACTCTATTGCTACGATACGTAGACATCTGCAAACTCTATTTCCTTGCAAGGAAGTGTCGCATTTACATTCATTTGAAGTGTAGACGAGGAATACATAACACTTCGCAAATCACATTATATCTTACCATGAAACATAGAAATGAGATGCGATATCGCGTTTTAAGAATCATAAGAACTCTAATGCTACGATACGTAGACATCTGCAGACGCTATTTCCTAGCAAGGAAGTGTCGCATTTACATTCATTTGATGTGTAGACGGGTAATACATGACACTTCGCAAATCATATTATATCTTACCATGAAACATAGAAATGAGATGCGATATCGCGTTTTACGAAGCACTAGAACTCTATTGCTACGATAGGTAGACATCTGCAAACGCTATTTCCTTACAAGGATGTGTCACTCTTACATTCATTTGAAGTGTAGACGAGGAATACATGACACTTCGCAAATCATGTTATATCTTACCATGAAACATAGAAATGAGATGCGATATCGCGTTTTAAGAATCATAAGAAGTCTATTGCTACGATACGTAGACATCTGCAAACGCTATTTCCTTGCAGGGAAGTGTCGCATTTACATTCATTTGAAGTGTAGACGAGGAATACATAACACTTCGCAAATCATATTATACCTTACCATGAAACATAGAAATGAGATGCGATATCGCGTTTCAAGAAGCATTAGAACTCTATTGCTACGATACCTAGACATCTGCAGACGCTATTTCCTAGCAAGGAAGTGTCGCATTTACATTCATTTGAAGTGTAGACGAGGAATACATGACACTTCGCAAATCATATTATATCTTACCATGAAACATAGAAATGAGATGCGATATCGCGTTTTAAGTAGCACTAGAAAGCTATTGCTACGATACGTAGACATCTGCAAACGCTATTTCCTAGCGAGGAAGTATCGCATTCACATTCATTTGAAGTGTAGACGAGGAATACATAACACTTCGCAAATCATGTTATATCTTACCATGAAACATAGAAATGAGATGCGATATCGCGTTTTAAGGAGCACTATAAAGCTATTGCTACGATACGTAGACATCTGCAAACGCTATTTCCTAGCGAGGAAGTATCGCATTCACATTGATTTGAAGTGTAGACGAGGAATACATAACACTTCGCAAATCATGTTATATCTTACCATGAAACATAGAAATGAGATGCGATATCGCGTTTTAGGAATCATAAGAACTCTATTGCCACGATACGTAGACATCTGCAAACGCTATTTCCTTGCAAGGAAGTTTCGCATTTACATTCATTTGAAGTGTAGACGAGGAATACATAACACTTCGCAAATCATATTATACCTTACCATGAAACATAGAAATGAGATGCGATATCGCGTTTTAAGAATCATAAGAACTCTAATGCTACGATACGTAGACATCTGCAGACGCTATTTCCTAGCAAGGAAGTGTCGCATTTACATTCGTCTGATGTGTAGACGAGTAATACATGACACTTCGCAAATCATATTATATCTTACCATGAAACATAGAAATGAGATGCGATATCGCGTTTTAAGAATCATAAGAACTCTATTGCTACGATACGTAGACATCTGCAAACGCTATTTCCTTGCAGGGAAGTGTCGCATTTACATTCATTTGAAGTGTAGACGAGGAATACATAACAATTCGCAAATCATATTATATCTTACCATGAAACATAGAAATGAGATGCGATATCGCGTTTCAAGAAGCATTAGAAAGCTATTGCTACGATACGTAGACATCTGCAAACGCTATTTCCTAGCGAGGAAGTATCGCATTCACATTCATTTGAAGTGTAGACGAGGAATACATAACACTTCGCAAATCATGTTATATCTTACCATGAAACATAGAAATGAGATGCGATATCGCGTTTTAAGGAGCACTATAAAGCTATTGCTACGATACGTAGACATCTGCAAACGCTATTTCCTAGCGAGGAAGTATCGCATTCACATTGATTTGAAGTGTAGACGAGGAATACATAACACTTCGCAAATCATGTTATATCTTACCATGAAACATAGAAATGAGATGCGATATCGCGTTTTAGGAATCATAAGAACTCTATTGCTACGATACGTAGACATCTGCAAACTCTATTTCCTTGCAAGGAAGTGTCGCATTTACATTCATTTGAAGTGTAGACGAGGAATACATAACACTTCGCAAATCACATTATATCTTACCATGAAACATAGAAATGAGATGCGATATCGCGTTTTAAGAATCATAAGAACTCTAATGCTACGATACGTAGACATCTGCAGACGCTATTTCCTAGCAAGGAAGTGTCGCATTTACATTCATTTGATGTGTAGACGGGTAATACATGACACTTCGCAAATCATATTATATCTTACCATGAAACATAGAAATGAGATGCGATATCGCGTTTTACGAAGCACTAGAACTCTATTGCTACGATAGGTAGACATCTGCAAACGCTATTTCCTTACAAGGATGTGTCACTCTTACATTCATTTGAAGTGTAGACGAGGAATACATGACACTTCGCAAATCATGTTATATCTTACCATGAAACATAGAAATGAGATGCGATATCGCGTTTTAAGAATCATAAGAAGTCTATTGCTACGATACGTAGACATCTGCAAACGCTATTTCCTTGCAGGGAAGTGTCGCATTTACATTCATTTGAAGTGTAGACGAGGAATACATAACACTTCGCAAATCATATTATACCTTACCATGAAACATAGAAATGAGATGCGATATCGCGTTTCAAGAAGCATTAGAACTCTATTGCTACGATACCTAGACATCTGCAGACGCTATTTCCTAGCAAGGAAGTGTCGCATTTACATTCATTTGAAGTGTAGACGAGGAATACATGACACTTCGCAAATCATATTATATCTTACCATGAAACATAGAAATGAGATGCGATATCGCGTTTTAAGTAGCACTAGAAAGCTATTGCTACGATACGTAGACATCTGCAAACGCTATTTCCTAGCGAGGAAGTATCGCATTCACATTCATTTGAAGTGTAGACGAGGAATACATAACACTTCGCAAATCATGTTATATCTTACCATGAAACATAGAAATGAGATGCGATATCGCGTTTCAAGAAGCGTTAGAACTCTATTGCTACGATACCTAGACATCTGCAGACGCTATTTCCTAGCAAGGAAGTGTCGCATTTACATTCATTTGAAGTGTAGACGGGGAATACATGACACTTTGCAAATCATATTATATCTTACCATGAAACATAGAAATGAGATGCGATATCGCGTTTTTAGAAGCATTAGAAAGCTATTGCTACGATACGTAGACATCTGCAAACGCTATTTCCTAGCGAGGAAGTATCGCATTCACATTCATTTGAAGTGTAGACGAGGAATACATAACACTTCGCAAATCATGTTATATCTTACCATGAAACATAGAAATGAGATGCGATATCGCGTTTTAAGAAGCACTATAAAGCTATTGCTACGATACGTAGACATCTGCAAACGCTATTTCCTAGCGAGGAAGTATCGCATTCACATTGATTTGAAGTGTAGACGAGGAATACATAACACTTCGCAAATCATGTTATATCTTACCATGAAACATAGAAATGAGATGCGATATCGCGTTTTAAGAATCATAAGAACTCTATTGCTACGATACGTAGACATCTGCAAACGCTATTTCCTTGCAAGGAAGTGTCGCGTTTACATTCATTTGAAGTGTAGACGAGGAATACATAACACTTCGCAAATCACATTATATCTTACCATGAAACATAGAAATGAGATGCGATATCGCGTTTCAAGGAGCACTAGAACTCTATTGCTACGATAGGTAAATATCTGCAAACGCTATTTCCTTACAAGGAAGTGTCGCATTTACATTCATTTGAAGTGTAGACGAGGAATACATAACACTTCGCAAATCATATTATACCTTACCATGAAACATAGAAATGAGATGCGATATCGCGTTTTAAGAATCATAAGAACTCTATTGCTACGATACGTAGACATCTGCAAACGCTATTTCCTTGCAGGGAAGTGTCGCATTTACATTCATTTGAAGTGTAGACGAGGAATACATAACACTTCGCAAATCATATTATATCTTACCATGAAACATAGAAATGAGATGCGATATCGCGTTTTAAGAATCATAAGAACTCTAATGCTACGATACGTAGACATCTGCAGACGCTATTTCCTAGCAAGGAAGTGTCGCATTTACATTCATTTGATGTGTAGACGAGTAATACATGACACTTCGCAAATCATATTATATCTTACCATGAAACATAGAAATGAGATGCGATATCGCGTTTTACGAAGCACTAGAACTCTATTGCTACGATAGGTAGACATCTGCAAACGCTACTTCCTTGCAGGGAAGTGTCGCATTTACATTCATTTGAAGTGTAGACGAGGAATACATAACACTTCGCAAATCATATTATACCTTACCATGAAACATAGAAATGAGATGCGATATCGCGTTTTAAGAATCATAAGAACTCTATTGCTACGATACGTAGACATCTGCAAACGCTATTTCCTTGCAGGGAAGTGTCGCATTTACATTCATTTGAAGTGTAGACGAGGAATACATAACACTTCGCAAATCATATTATATCTTACCATGAAACATAGAAATGAGATGCGATATCGCGTTACAAGAAGCATTAGAACTCTATTGCTACGATACCTAGTCATCTGCAGACGCTATTTCCTAGCAAGGAAGTGTCGCATTTACATTCATTTGAAGTGTAGACGAGGAATACATGACACTTCGCAAATCATATTATATCTTACCATGAAACATAGAAATGAGATGCGATATCGCGTTTTAAGAAGCACTAGAAAGCTATTGCTACGATACGTAGACATCTGCAAACGCTATTTCCAAGCGAGGAAGTGCCGCATTCACATTCATTTGAAGCGTAGACGAGGAATACATGACACTTCGCAAATCATATTATATCTTACCATGAAACATAGAAATGAGATGCGATATCGCGTTTTAAGAAGCACTAGAACTCTATTGCTACGATAGCTAGACATCTGCAAACGCTATTTCCTTGCAAGGAAGTGTCACATTTACATTCATTTGAAGTGTAGACGAGCAATACATGACACTTCGCAAATCATATTATACCTTACCATGAAACATAGAAATGAGATGCGATATCGCGTTTTAAGAATCATTAGAACACTATTGCTACGATAGGTAGACATTTGCAAACGCTATTTCCTTGCAAGGAAGTGTCGCATTTACATTCATTTGAAGTGTAGACGAGGAATACATAGCACTTCCCCAATCATATTATATCTTACCATGAAACATAGAAATGAGATGCGATATCGCGTTTTAAGAAGCATTGGAACTCTATTGCTACGATACGTAGACATCTGCAAACGCTATTTCCTTGCAAGGAAGTGTCGCATTTACATTCATTTGAAGAGTAGACGAGTAATAAATAACACTTCCCCAATCATATTATATCTTACCATGAAACATAGAAATGAGATGCGATATCGCATTTTAAGAAGCATTAGAAATCTACTGCTACGATACCTAGTCATCTGCAGACGCTATTTCCTAGCAGGGAAGTGTGGCACTTACATTCATTTGAAGTGTAGACGGGGAATGCATAACACTTCGCAATGAATATTATATCTTATCATGAAACATAAAAATGAGATGCGATATCTCGTTTTAAGAAGCATTAGAACTCAATCCCTACGATACGTGGATATCTGCAAACGCTATTTCCTTGCAAGGAAGTGTCGCATTTACATTCATTTGAAGTGTAGACAACGAATACATAACACTTCGCAAATCATATTATACCTTACCATGAAACATAGAAATGAGATGCGATATCGCGTTTTAAGAAGCATTGGAACTCTATTGCTACGATACGTAGACATCTGCAGACGCTATTTCCTAGCAGGGAAGTGTGGCATTTACATTCATTTGAAGTGTAGACGGGGAATACATGACACTTCGCAAATCTTATTATATCTTACCATGAAACATAGAAATGTGATGCGATTTCGCGTTTTAAGAAGCATTGGAAATCTATTGCTACGATACGTAGACATCTGCAAACGCTATATCCTAGCGAGGAAGTGTCGCATTCACATTCATTTGAAGTGTGGACGAGGAATACATAACACTTCGCAAATCATATTATATCTTACCATGAAACACAGAAATGAGATGCGATATCGCGTTTTAAGAATCATAAGAACTCTATTGCTACGATACGTAGACATCTCCAAACGCTATTTCCTTGCAAGGAAGTGTCGCATTTACATTCATTTGAAGTGTAGACGAGAAATACATAACACTTCGCAAATCATATTATACCTTAACATGAAACATAGAAATGAGATGCGATATCGCGTTTTATGAATTATAAGAACTCTATTGCTACGATACGTAGACATATGCAAACACTATTTCCTTGCAAGGAAGAGTCGCATTTACATTCATTTGAAGTGTAGACGAAGAATACATGACACGTCGCAAATCATATTATATCTTACCATGAAACATAGAAATGAGATGCGATATCGCGTTTTAAGAAGCATTAGAACACTATTGCTACGATAGGTAGACACTTGCAAACGCTATTTCCTTGCAAGGAAGTGTCGCATTTACATTCATTTGAAGTGTAGACGAGGAATACAATACACATCGCAAATCATATTATATCTTACCACGAAACATAGAAATGAGATGCGATATCGCGTGTCAATGAGTAGTTGAACTCTATTGCTTCGATACGTAGATATCTGCAAACGCTATTTCCTTGCAAGGAAGTATCGCATTTACATTCATTTGAAGTGTAGAAGAGGAATACATAACACTTCGCAAATCATATTATATCTTACCATGAAACATAGAAATGAGATGCGATATCGCGATTTAAGAAGCATTGGAAATCTATTGCTACGATACGTAGACATCTGCAAACGCTATATCCTAGCGAGGAAGTGTCGCATTCACAATCATTTGAAGTGTAGACGAGGAATACATAACACTTCGGAAATCATATTATATATTACCATGAAACACAGAAATGAGATGCGATATCGCGTTTTAAGAATCATAAGAACTCTATTGTTACGATACGTAGACGTCTCCAAACGCTATTTCCTTGCAAGGAAGAGTCGCATTTACATTCATTTGATGTGTAGACGAAGAATACGTGACACTTCGCAAATCATATTATATCTTACCATGAAACATAGGAATGAGATGCGATATCGCGTTTTAAGAAGCATTAGAACTCTATCCCTACGATACGTGGACATCTGCAAACGCTATTTCCTTGCAAGGAAGTGTCGCATTTACATTCATTTGATGTGTAGACGAGGAATACATAACACATCGCAAATCATGTTATATCTTATCATGAAACATAGAAATGAGGTGCGATATGTCGTTTTAAGAAGCATTAGAACTCTATCCCTACGATACGTAGACATCTGCAAACGCTATTTCCTTGCAAGGAAGTGTCGCATTTACATTCATTTGAAGTGTAGAAGAGGTATACAAGACACTTCGCGAATCATATTATATCTTACCATGAAACATAGAAATGAGATGCGATATCGCGTTTTAAGAATCATAATAACTCCATTGCTACGATACGTAGACATTTGCAAACGCTATTTCCTTGCAAGGAAGTGTCGCATTTACATTCATTTGAAGTGTAGACGAGGAATACATAACACTTCGCAAATCATATTATATCTTACCATGAAACATAGAAATGAGATGCGATATCGCGTCTTAAGAAGCATTAGAACTCTATTGCTACGATACCTAGTCATCTGCAGACGCTATTTCCTAGCAGGGAAGTGTGGCATTTGCATTCAATTGAAGTGTAGACGAGGAATGCATAACACATCGCAATGAATATTATATCTTATCATGAAACATAAAAATGAGATGCGATATCTCGTTCTAAGAAGCATTAGAACTCTATCCCTACGATACGTGGACATCTGCAAACGCTATTTCCTTGCAAGGAAGTGTCGCATCTACATTCATTTGAAGTGTAGAAGAGGAATACATAACACTTCGCAAATCATATTATATCTTACCATGAAACATGGAAATGAGATGCGATACCGCGTTTTAAGAAGCATTAGAACTCTATTGCTACGATAGGTAGACATCTGCAAACGCTATTTCCTAGCAAGGAAGTGTCGCAATTACATTCATTTGAAGTGTAGACGAGGACTACATAACACTTCTCGAATCATATTCTATCTTACCATGAAACATAGAAATGAGATGCGATATCGCGTTCTAAGAATCATAAGAACTCTATTGCTACGATACGTAGACATCTGCAAACGCTATTTCCTTGCAGGGAAGTGTCGCATTTACATTCATTTGAAGAGTAGACGAGTAATACATAACACTTCCCCAATCATATTATATCTTACCATGAAACATAGAAATGAGATGCGATATCGCGTTTTAAGAAGCATTGGAACTCTATTGCTACTATAGGTAGACATCTGCAAACGCTATTTCCTTGCAAGGAAGAGTCGCATTTACATTCATTTGATGTGTAGACGAAGAATACATGACACTTCGCAAATCATATTTTATCTTACCATGAAACATAGAAATGAGATGCGATATCGCGTTTTAAGAAGCATTAGAACTCTACTGCTACGATACCTAGTCATCTGCAGACGCTATTTCCTAGCAGGGAAGTGTGGCACTTACATTCATTTGATGTGTAGACGGGGAATGCATAACACTTCGCAATGAATATTATATCTTATCATGAAACATAAAAATGAGATGCGATATCTCGTTTTAAGAAGCATTAGAACTCTATCCCTACGATACGTGGACATCTGAAAACGCTATTTCCTTGCAAGGAAGTATCGCATTTACATTCATTTGAAGTGTAGACAACGAATACATAACACTTCGCAAATCATATTATACCTTACCATGAAACATAGAAATGAGATGCGATACCGCGTTTTAAGAATCATAAGAACTCTATTGCTACGATACGTAGACATCTGCAAACGCCATTTCCTTGCAAGGAAGTGTCGCATTTACATTCATTTGAAGTGTAGAAGAGGAATACATAACACTTCGCAAATCATATTATACCTTACCATGAAACATAGAAATGAGATGCGATATCGCGTTTTAAGAATCATTAGAACACTATTGCTACGATAGGTAGACATTTGCAAACGCTATTTCCTTGCAAGGAAGTGTCGCATTTACATTAATTTGAAGTGTAGACGAGGAATACATAGCACTTCCCCAATCATATTATATCTTACCATGAAACATAGAAATGAGATGCGATATCGCGTTTTAAGAATCATTAGAACACTATTGCTACGATAGGTAGACATTTGCAAACGCTATTTCCTTGCAAGGAAGTGTCGCATTTACATTCATTTGAAGTGTAGACGAGGAATACATAACACTTCGCAAATCATATTATATCTTACCATGAAACATAGAAGTGAGATGCGATATCGCGTCTTAAGAAGCATTTGAACTCTAATGCTTCGATACGTAGACATCTGCAAACGCTATTTCCTTGCAAGGAAGTGTCGCATTTACATTCATTTGAAGTGTAGACGAGGAATACATAACACTTCGCAAATCACATTATATCTCACCATGAAACATAGAAATGAGATGCGATATCGCGTTTTAAGAAGTATTAGAACACTATTGCTAAGATAGGTAGACATTTGCAAACGCTATTTCCTTGCAAGGAAGTGTCGCATTTACATTCATTTGAAGTGTAGACGAGGAATGCATAAAACTTCTCCAATCATATTATATCTTACCATGAAACATAGAAATGAGATGCGATATCGCGTTTTAAGAAGCATTGGAAATCTATTGCTACGATACGTAGACATTTCCAAACGCTATATCCTAGCGAGGAGGTGTCGCATTTACATTCATTTGAAGTGTAGACGAGGAATACATAACACTTCGCAAATCATATTATATATTACCATGAAACACAGAAATGAGATGCGATATCGCGTTTTAAGAATCATAAGAACTCTATTGCTACGATCCCTAGTCATCTGCAGACGCTATTTCCTAGCAGGGAAGTGTGGCATTTACATTCATTTGAAGTGTAGACGGGGAATACATGACACTTCGCAAATCTTATTATATCTTACCATGAAACATAGAAATGTGATGCGATTTCGCGTTTTAAGAAGCATTGGAAATCTATTGCTACGTTACGTAGACATCTGCAAACGCTATATCCTAGCGAGGAAGTGTCGCATTCACATTCATTTGAAGTGTGGACGAGGAATACATAACACTTCGCAAATCATATTATATCTTACCATGAAACACAGAAATGAGATGCGATATCGCGTTTTAAGAATCATAAGAACTCTAATGCTACGATACGTAGACATCAGCAGACGCTATTTCCTAGCAAGGAAGTGTCGCATTTACATTCATTTGATGTGTAGACGAGTAATACATGACACTTCGCAAATCATATTATATCTTACCATGAAACATAGAAATGAGATGCGATATCGCGTTTTACGAAGCACTAGAACTCTATTGCTACGATAGGTAGACATCTGCAAACGCTACTTCCTTGCAGGGAAGTGTCGCATTTACATTCATTTGAAGTGTAGACGAGGAATACATAACACTTCGCAAATCATATTATATCTTACCATGAAACATAGAAATGAGATGCGATATCGCGTTTTAAGAATCATAAGAACTCTAATGCTACGATACGTAGACATCTGCAGACGCTATTTCCTAGCAAGGAAGTGTCGCATTTACATTCATTTGATGTGTAGACGAGTAATACATGACACTTCGCAAATCATATTATATCTTACCATGAAACATAGAAATGAGATGCGATATCGCGTTTTACGAAGCACTAGAACTCTATTGCTACGATAGGTAGACATCTGCAAACGCTACTTCCTTGCAGGGAAGTGTCGCATTTACATTCATTTGAAGTGTAGACGAGGAATACATAACACTTCGCAAATCATATTATATCTTACCATGAAACATAGAAATGAGATGCGATATCGCGTTTTAAGAAGCACTAGAACTCTATTGCTACGACAGGTAGACATCTGCAAACGCTATTTCCTTGCAAGGAAGTGTCACATTTACATTCATTTGAAGTGTAGACGAGGAATACATAACACTTCGCAAATCATATTATACCTTACCATGAAACATAGAAATGAGATGCGATATCGCGTTTTAAGAATCATAAGAACTCTATTGCTACGATACGTAGACATCTGCAAACGCTATTTCCTTGCAGGGAAGTGTCGCATTTACATTCATTTGAAGTGTAGACGAGTAATACATGACACTTCGCAATTCATATTATATCTTACCATGAAACATAGAAATGAGATGCGATATCGCGTTTTACGAAGCACTAGAACTCTATTGCTACGATAGGTAGACATCTGCAAACGCTACTTCCTTGCAGGGAAGTGTCGCATTTACATTCATTTGAAGTGTAGACGAGGAATACATAACACTTCGCAAATCATATTATATCTTACCATGAAACATAGAAATGAGATGCGATATCGCGTTTTAAGAAGCACTAGAACTCTATTGCTACGATAGGTAGACATCTGCAAACGCTATTTCCTTGCAAGGAAGTGTCACATTTACATTCATTTGAAGTGTAGACGAGGAATACATAACACTTCGCAAATCATATTATACCTTACCATGAAACATAGAAATGAGATGCGATATCGCGTTTTACGAAGCACTAGAACTCTATTGCTACGATAGGTAGACATCTGCAAACGCTACTTCCTTGCAGGGAAGTGTCGCATTTACAATCATTTGAAGTGTAGACGAGGAATACATAACACTTCGCAAATCATATTATATCTTACCATGAAACATAGAAATGAGATGCGATATCGCGTTTTAAGAATCATAAGAACTCTATTGCTAGGATACGTAGACATCTGCAAACGCTATTTCCTTGCAGGGAAGTGTCGCATTTACATTCATTTGAAGTGTAGACGAGGAATACATAACACTTCGCAAATCATATTATATCTTACCATGAAACATAGAAATGAGATGCGATATCGCGTTTCAAGAAGCATTAGAAAGCTATTGCTACGATACGTAGACATCTGCAAACGCTATTTCCTAGCGAGGAAGTATCGCATTCACATTCATTTGAAGTGTAGACGAGGAATACATAACACTTCGCAAATCATGTTATATCTTACCATGAAACATAGAAATGAGATGCGATATCGCGTTTTAAGAATCATAACAACTCTATTGCTACGATACGTAGACATCTGCAAACGCTATATCCTTGCAAGGAAGTGTCGCATTTACATTCATTTGAATCGTAGACGAGGAATGCATAACACTTCGCAAATCATATTATATCTTACCATGAAACATAGAAATGAGATGCGATATCGCGTTTTAAGAAGCATTAGAACTCTAATGCTACGATACGTAGACATCTGCAGACGCTATATCCTAGAGAGGAAGTATCGCATTCACATTCATTTGAAGTGTAGACGAGGAATACATAACACTTCGCAAATCATGTTATATCTTACCATGAAACATAGAAATGAGATGCGATATCGCGTTTTAAGAATCATAACAACTCTATTGCTACGATACGTAGACATCTGCAAACGCTATATCCTTGCAAGGAAGTGTCGCATTTACATTCATTTGAATCGTAGACGAGGAATGCATAACACTTCGCAAATCATATTATATCTTACCATGAAACATAGAAATGAGATGCGATATCGCGTTTTAAGAAGCATTAGAACTCTAATGCTACGATACGTAGACATCTGCAGACGCTATATCCTAGAGAGGAAGTATCGCATTCACATTCATTTGAAGTGTAGACGAGGAATACATAACACTTCGCAAATCATGTTATATCTTACCATGAAACATAGAAATGAGATGCGATATCGCGTTTTAAGAAGCACTATAAAGCTATTGCTACGATACGTAGACATCTGCAAACGCTACTTCCTTGCAGGGAAGTGTCGCATTTACATTCATTTGAAGTGTAGACGAGGAATACATAACACTTCGCAAATCATATTATATCTTACCATGAAACATAGAAATGAGATGCGATATCGCGTTTTAAGAATCATAAGAACTCTAATGCTACGATACGTAGACATCTGCAGACGCTATTTCCTAGCAAGGAAGTGTCGCATTTACATTCATTTGATGTGTAGACGAGTAATACATGACACTTCGCAAATCATATTATATCTTACCATGAAACATAGAAATGAGATGCGATATCGCGTTTTACGAAGCACTAGAACTCTATTGCTACGATAGGTAGACATCTGCAAACGCTACTTCCTTGCAGGGAAGTGTCGCATTTACATTCATTTGAAGTGTAGACGAGGAATACATAACACTTCGCAAATCATATTATATCTTACCATGAAACATAGAAATGAGATGCGATATCGCGTTTTAAGAAGCACTAGAACTCTATTGCTACGACAGGTAGACATCTGCAAACGCTATTTCCTTGCAAGGAAGTGTCACATTTACATTCACTTGAAGTGTAGACGAGGAATACATAACACTTCGCAAATCATATTATACCTTACCATGAAACATAGAAATGAGATGCGATATCGCGTTTTAAGAATCATAAGAACTCTATTGCTACGATACGTAGACATCTGCAAACGCTATTTCCTTGCAGGGAAGTGTCGCATTTACATTCATTTGAAGTGTAGACGAGGAATACATAACACTTCGCAAATCATATTATATCTTACCATGAAACATAGAAATGAGATGCGATATCGCGTTTCAAGAAGCATTAGAAAGCTATTGCTACGATACGTAGACATCTGCAAACGCTATTTCCTAGCGAGGAAGTAACGCATTCACATTCATTTGAAGTGTAGACGAGGAATACATAACACTTCGCAAATCATGTTATATCTTACCATGAAACATAGAAATGAGATGCGATATCGCGTTTTAAGGAGCACTATAAAGCTATTGCTACGATACGTAGACATCTGCAAACGCTATTTCCTAGCGAGGAAGTATCGCATTCACATTGATTTGAAGTGTAGACGAGGAATACATAACACTTCGCAAATCATATTATATCTTACCATGAAACATAGAAATGATATGCGATATCGCGTTTTAAGAATCATAAGAACTCTAATGCTACGGTACGTAGACATCTGCAGACGCTATTTCCTAGCAAGGAAGTGTCGCATTTACATTCATTTGATGTGTAGACGAGTAATACATGACACTTCGCAATTCATATTATATCTTACCATGAAACATAGAAATGAGATGCGATATCGCGTTTTACGAAGCACTAGAACTCTATTGCTACGATAGGTAGACATCTGCAAACGCTACTTCCTTGCAGGGAAGTGTCGCATTTACATTCATTTGAAGTGTAGACGAGGAATACATAACACTTCGCAAATCATATTATATCTTACCATGAAACATAGAAATGAGATGCGATATCGCGTTTTAAGAATCATAAGAACTCTAATGCTACGATACGTAGACATCTGCAGACGCTATTTCCTAGCAAGGAAGTGTCGCATTTACATTCATTTGATGTGTAGACGAGTAATACATGACACTTCGCAATTCATATTATATCTTACCATGAAACATAGAAATGAGATGCGATATCGCGTTTTACGAAGCACTAGAACTCTATTGCTACGATAGGTAGACATCTGCAAACGCTACTTCCTTGCAGGGAAGTGTCGCATTTACATTCATTTGAAGTGTAGACGAGGAATACATAACACTTCGCAAATCATATTATATCTTACCATGAAACATAGAAATGAGATGCGATATCGCGTTTTAAGAATCATAAGAACTCTAATGCTACGATACGTAGACATCTGCAGACGCTATTTCCTAGCAAGGAAGTGTCGCATTTACATTCATTTGATGTGTAGTCGAGTAATACATGACACTTCGCAATTCATATTATATCTTACCATGAAACATAGAAATGAGATGCGATATCGCGTTTTACGAAGCACTAGAACTCTATTGCTACGATAGGTAGACATCTGCAAACGCTACTTCCTTGCAGGGAAGTGTCGCATTTACATTCATTTGAAGTGTAGACGAGGAATACATAACACTTCGCAAATCATATTATATCTTACCATGAAACATAGAAATGAGATGCGATATCGCGTTTTAAGAAGCACTAGAACTCTATTGCTACGATAGGTAGACATCTGCAAACGCTATTTCCTTGCAAGGAAGTGTCACATTTACATTCATTTGAAGTGTAGACGAGGAATACATAACACTTCGCAAATCATATTATACCTTACCATGAAACATAGAAATGAGATGCGATATCGCGTTTTACGAAGCACTAGAACTCTATTGCTACGATAGGTAGACATCTGCAAACGCTACTTCCTTGCAGGGAAGTGTCGCATTTACATTCATTTGAAGTGTAGACGAGGAATACATAACACTTCGCAAATCATATTATATCTTACCATGAAACATAGAAATGAGATGCGATATCGCGTTTTAAGAATCATAAGAACTCTAATGCTACGATACGTAGACATCTGCAGACGCTATTTCCTTGCAAGGAAGTGTCGCATTTACATTCATTTGATGTGTAGTCGAGTAATACATGACACTTCGCAATTCATATTATATCTTACCATGAAACATAGAAATGAGATGCGATATCGCGTTTTACGAAGCACTAGAACTCTATTGCTACGATAGGTAGACATCTGCAAACGCTACTTCCTTGCAGGGAAGTGTCGCATTTACATTCATTTGAAGTGTAGACGAGGAATACATAACACTTCGCAAATCATATTATATCTTACCATGAAACATAGAAATGAGATGCGATATCGCGTTTTAAGAAGCACTAGAACTCTATTGCTACGATAGGTAGACATCTGCAAACGCTATTTCCTTGCAAGGAAGTGTCACATTTACATTCATTTGAAGTGTAGACGAGGAATACATAACACTTCGCAAATCATATTATACCTTACCATGAAACATAGAAATGAGATGCGATATCGCGTTTTACGAAGCACTAGAACTCTATTGCTACGATAGGTAGACATCTGCAAACGCTACTTCCTTGCAGGGAAGTGTCGCATTTACATTCATTTGAAGTGTAGACGAGGAATACATAACACTTCGCAAATCATATTATATCTTACCATGAAACATAGAAATGAGATGCGATATCGCGTTTTAAGAATCATAAGAACTCTAATGCTACGATACGTAAACATCTGCAAACGCTATTTCCTTGCAGGGAAGTGTCGCATTTACATTCATTTGAAGTGTAGACGAGGAATACATAACACTTCGCAAATCATATTATATCTTACCATGGAACATAGAAATGAGATGCGATATCGCGTTTCAAGAAGCATTAGAACTCTATTGCTACGATACCTAGACATCTGCAGACGCTATTTCCTAGAAAGGAAGTGTCGCATTTACATTCATTTGAAGTGTAGACGAGGAATACATGACACTTCGCAAACCATATTATATCTTATCATGAAACATAGATATGAGATGCAATATCTCGTTTTAAGAATCATAAGAACTCTATTGCTACGATACGTAAACATCTGCAAACGCTATTTCCTTGCAGGGAAGTGTCGCATTTACATTCATTTGAAGTGTAGACGAGGAATACATAACACTTCGCAAATCATATTATATCTTAACATGGAACATAGAAATGAGATGCGATATCGCGTTTCAAGAAGCATTAGAACTCTATTGCTACGATACCTAGACATCTGCAGACGCTATTTCCTAGCAAGGAAGTGTCGCATTTACATTCATTTGAAGTGTAGACGAGGAATACATGACACTTCGCAAATCATATTATATCTTACCATGAAACATAGAAATGAGATGCGATATCGCGTTTTAAGAAGCACTAGAAAGCTATTGCTACGATACGTAGACATCTGCAAACGCTATTTCCTTGCAAGGAAGTGTCGCATTTACATTCATTTGAAGTGTAGACGAGGAATACATAACACTCCGCAAATCATATTATACCTTACCATGAAACATAGAAATGAGATGCGATATCGCGTTTTAAGAATCATAAGAACTCTATTGCTACGATACGTAGACATCTGCAAACGCTATTTCCTTGCAGGGAAGTGTCGCATTTACATTCATTTGAAGTGTAGACGAGGAATACATAACACTTCGCAAATCATATTATATCTTACCATGAAACATAGAAATGAGATGCGATATCGCGTTACAAGTAGCATTAGAACTCTATTGCTACGATACCTAGTCATCTGCAGACGCTATTTCCTAGCAAGGAAGTGTCGCATTTACATTCATTTGAAGTGTAGACGAGGAATACATGACACTTCGCAAATCATATTATATCTTACCATGAAACATAGAAATGAGATGCGATATCGCGTTTTAAGAAGCACTAGAAAGCTATTGCTACGATACGTAGACATCTGCAGGCGCTATTTCCTAGCAAGGAAGTGTCGCATTTACATTCATTTGAAGCGTAGACGAGGAATACATGACACTTCGCAAATGATATTATATCTTACCATGAAACATAGAAATGAGATGCGATATCGCGTTTTAAGAAGCACTAGAACTCTATTGCTACGATAGCTAGACATCTGCAAACGCTATTTCCTTGCAAGGAAGTGTCACATTTACATTCATTTGAAGTGTAGACGAGCAATACATGACACTTCGCAAATCATATTATACCTTACCATGAAACATAGAAATGAGATGCGATATCGCGTTTTAAGAATCATAAGAACTCTAATGCTACGATACGTAGACATCAGCAGGCGCTATTTCCTAGCAAGGAAGTGTCGCATTTACATTCATTTGATGTGTAGACGAGTAATACATGACACTTCGCAAATCATATTATATCTTACCATGAAACATAGAAATGAGATGCGATATCGCGTTTTACGAAGCACTAGAACTCTGTTGCTACGATAGGTAGACATCTGCAAACGCTATTTCCTTACAAGGAAGTGTCACTCTTACATTCATTTGAAGTGTAGACGAGGAATACATAACAATTCGCAAATCATATTATACCTTACTATGAAACATAGAAATGAGATGCGATATCGCGTTTTAGGAATCATAAGAACTCTATTGCTACGATACGTAGACAACTGCAAACGCTATTTCCTTGCAGGGAAGTGTCGCATTTACATTCATTTGAAGTGTAGACGAGGAATACATAACACTTCGCAAATCATATTATATCTTACCATGAAACATAGAAATGAGATGCGATATCGCGTTTCAAGAAGCATTAGAACTCTATTGCTACGATACCTAGACATCTGCAAACTCTATTTCCTTACAAGGAAGTGTCACTCTTACATTCATTTGAAGTGTAGACGAGGAATACATAACACTTCGCAAATCATATTATATCTTACCATGAAACATAGAAATGAGATGCAATATCTCGTTTTAAGAATCATTTGAACTCTATTGCTTCGATACGTAGACATCTGCAAACGCTATTTCCTTGCAAGGAAGTGTCGCATTTACATTCATTTGAAGTGTAGACGAGGAATACATAACACTTCGCAAATCATATTATACCTTACCATGAAACATAGAAATGAGATGCGATATCGCGTTTTAAGAATCATAAGAACTCTATTGCGACGATACGTAGACATCTGCAAACGCTATTTCCTAGCAAGGAAGTGTCGCATTTACATTCATTTGATGTGTAGACGAGGAATACATGACACTTCGCAAATCATATTATATCTTACCATGAAACAGAAATGAGATGCAATATCGCGTTTTAAGAAGCATTAGAACTCTATTGCTACGATACCTAGACATCTGAAGACGCTATTTCCTAGCAAGGAAGTGTCGCATTTACATTCATTTGAAGTGTAGACGAGGAATACATGACACTTTGCCAATCATATTATATCTTATCATGAAACATAGAAATGAGATGCGATATCGCGTTTTAAGAAGCACTAGAACTCTATTGCTACGATAGCTAGACATCTGCAAACGCTATTTCCTTGCAAGGAAGTGTCACATTTACATTCATTTGAAGTGTAGACGAGCAATACATGACACTTCGCAAATCATATTATACCCTACCATGAAACATAGAAATGAGATGCGATATCGCGTTTTAAGAATCATAAGAACTCTAATGCTACGATACGTAGACATCAGCAGACGCTATTTCCTAGCAAGGAAGTGTCGCATTTACATTCATTTGATGTGTAGACGAGTAATACATGACACTTCGAAAATCATATTATATCTTACCATGAAACATAGAAATGAGATGCGATATCGCGTTTTACGAAGCACAAGAACTCTGTTGCTACGATAGGTAGACATCTGCAAACGCTATTTCCTTACAAGGAAGTGTCACTCTTACATTCATTTGAAGTGTAGACGAGGAATACATAACAATTCGCAAATCATATTATATCTTACCATGAAACATAGAAATGAGATGCAATATCTCGTTTTAAGAATCATTTGAACTCTATTGCTTCGATACGTAGACATCTGCAAACGCTATTTCCTTGCAAGGAAGTGTCGCATTTACATTCATTTGAAGTGTAGACGAGGAATACATAACACTTCGCAAATCATATTATACCTTACCATGAAACATAGAAATGAGATGCGATATCGCGTTTTAAGAATCATAAGAACTCTATTGCTACGATACGTAGACATCTGCAAACGCTATTTCCTTGCAGGGAAGTGTCGCATTTACATTCATTTGAAGTGTAGACGAGGAATACATAACACTTCGCAAATCATATTATATCTTACCATGAAACATAGAAATGAGATGCGATATCGCGTTTCAAGAAGCATTAGAACTCTATTGCTACGATACCTAGACATCTGCAGACGCTATTTCCTAGCAAGGAAGTTTCGCATTTACATTCATTTGAAGTGTAGACGAGCAATACATGACACTTCGCAAATCATATTATATCTTACCATGAAACATAGAAATGAGATGCGATATCGCGTTTTAAGAAGCACTAGAAAGCTATTGCTACGATACGTAGACATCTGCAAACGCTATTTCCTAGCGAGGAAGTATCGCATTCACATTCATTTCAAGTGTAGACGAGGAATACATAACACTTCGCAAATCATGTTATATCTTACCATGAAACATAGATATGAGATGCAATATCTCGATTTAAGAATCATAAGAACTCTATTGCTACGATACGTAAACATCTGCAAACGCTATTTCCTTGCAGGGAAGTGTCGCATTTACATTCATTTGAAGTGTAGACGAGGAATACATAACACTTCGCAAATCATATTATATCTTACCATGGAACATAGAAATGAGATGCGATATCGCGTTTCAAGAAGCATTAGAACTCTATTGCTACGATACCTAGACATCTGCAGACGCTATTTCCTAGCAAGGAAGTGTCGCATTTACATTCATTTGAACTGTAGACGAGGAATACATGACACTTCGCAAATCATATTATATCTTACCATGAAACATAGAAATGAGATGCGATATCGCGTTTTAAGAAGCACTAGAAAGCTATTGCTACGATACGTAGACATCTGCAAACGCTATTTCCTAGCGAGGAAGTATCGCATTCACATTGATTTGAAGTGTAGACGAGGAATACATAACACTTCGCAAATCATGTTATATCTCACCACGAAACATAGAAATGAGATGCGATGTCGCGTTTTAAGAATCATAAGAACTCTATTGCTACGATACGTAGACATCTGCAAACGCTATTTCCTTGCAAGGAAGTGTCGCATTTACATTCATTTGAAGTGTAGACGAGGAATACATAACACTTCGCAAATCACATTATATCTTAACATGAAACATAGAAATGAGATGCGATATCGCGTTTCAGGAAGCACTAGAACTCTATTGCTACGATACCTAGACATCTGCAGACGCAATTTCCTAGCAACGAAGTGTCGCATTTACATTCATTTGAAGTGTAGACGAGGAATACATGACACTTCGCAAATCATATTATATCTTACCATGAAACATAGAAATGAGATGCGATATCGCGTTTGAAGAAGCACTAGAAAGCTATTGCTACGATACGTAGACATCTGCAAACGCTATTTCCTAGCGAGGAAGTATCGCATTCACATTCATTTGAAGTGTAGACGAGGAATACATAACACTTCGCAAATCATGTTATATCTTACCATGAAACATGGAAATGAGATGCGATATCGCGTTTTAAGAATCATAACAACTCTATTGCTACGATACGTAAACATCTGCAAACGCTATTTCCTTGCAGGGAAGTGTCGCATTTACATTCATTTGAAGTGTAGACGAGGAATACATAACACTTCGCAAATCATATTATATCTTACCATGAAACATAGAAATGAGATGCGATATCGCGTTTCAAGAAGCATTAGAACTCTATTGCTACGATACCTAGACATCTGCAGACGCTATTTCCTAGCAAGGAAGTGTCGCATTTACATTCATTTGAAGTGTAGACGAGGAATACATGACACTTCGCAAATCATATTATATCTTACCATGAAACATAGAAATGAGATGCGATATCGCGTTTTAAGAAGCACTAGAAAGCTATTGCTACGATACGTAGACATCTGCAAACGCTATTTCCTAGCGAGGAAGTATCGCATTCACATTCATTTGAAGTGTAGACGAGGAATACATAACACTTCGCAAATCATGTTATATCTTACCATGAAACATAGATATGAGATGCAATATCTCGATTTAAGAATCATAAGAACTCTATTGCTACGATACGTAAACATCTGCAAACGCTATTTCCTTGCAGGGAAGTGTCGCATTTACATTCATTTGAAGTGTAGACGAGGAATACATAACACTTCGCAAATCATATTATATCTTACCATGGAACATAGAAATGAGATGCGATATCGCGTTTCAAGAAGCATTAGAACTCTATTGCTACGATACCTAGACATCTGCAGACGCTATTTCCTAGCAAGGAAGTGTCGCATTTACATTCATTTGAAGTGTAGACGAGGAATACATGACACTTCGCAAATCATATTATATCTTACCATGGAACATAGAAATGAGATGCGATATCGCGTTTCAAGAAGCATTAGAACTCTATTGCTACGATACCTAGACATCTGCAGACGCTATTTCCTAGCAAGGAAGTGTCGCATTTACATTCATTTGAAGTGTAGACGAGGAATACATGACACTTCGCAAATCATATTATATCTTACCATGAAACATAGAAATGAGATGCGATATCGCGTTTTAAGAAGCACTAGAAAGCTATTGCTACGATACGTAGACATCTGCAAACGCTATTTCCTTGCAAGGAAGTGTCGCATTTACATTCATTTGAAGTGTAGACGAGGAATACATGACACTTCGCAAACCATATTATATCTTATCATGAAACATAGATATGAGATGCAATATCTCGTTTTAAGAATCATAAGAACTCTATTGCTACGATACGTAAACATCTGCAAACGCTATTTCCTTGCAGGGAAGTGTCGCATTTACATTCATTTGAAGTGTAGACGAGGAATACATAACACTTCGCAAATCATATTATATCTTACCATGGAACATAGAAATGAGATGCGATATCGCGTTTCAAGAAGCATTAGAACTCTATTGCTACGATACGTAGACATCTGCAAACGCTATTTCCTTGCAAGGAAGTGTCGCATTTACATTCATTTGAAGTGTAGACGAGGAATACATAACACTTCGCAAATCATATTATACCTTACCATGAAACATAGAAATGAGATGCGATATCGCGTTTTAAGAATCATAAGAACTCTATTGCTACGATACGTAGACATCTGCAAACGCTATTTCCTTGCAGGGAAGTATCGCATTTACATTCATTTGAAGTGTAGACGAGGAATACATAACACTTCGCAAATCATATTATATCTTACCATGAAACATAGAAATGAGATGCGATATCGCGTTACAAGAAGCATTAGAACTCTATTGCTACGATACCTAGTCATCTGCAGACGCTATTTCCTAGCAAGGAAGTGTCGCATTTACATTCATTTGAAGTGTAGACGAGGAATACATGACACTTCGCAAATCATATTATATCTTACCATGAAACATAGAAATGAGATGCGATATCGCGTTTTAAGAAGCACTAGAAAGCTATTGCTACGATACGTAGACATCTGCAGACGCTATTTCCTAGCAAGGAAGTGTCGCATTTACATTCATTTGAAGTGTAGACGAGGAATACGTAACACTTCGCAAATCATATTATATCTTACCATGAAACATAGAAATGAGATGCGATATCGCGTTTTAAGAGGCATTAGAACACTATTGCTACGATAGGTAGACATTTGCAAACGCTATTTCCTAGCAAGGAAGTGTCGCATTTACATTCATTTGAAGTGTAGGCGAGGAGTACATGATACTTCGCAAATCATATTATACCTTACCATGAAACATAGAAATGAGATGCGATATCGCGTTTTAAGAATCATAAGAACTCTATTGCTACGATACGTAGACATCTGCAGACGCTATTTCCTAGCAAGGAGGTGTCGCATTTACATTCATTTGAAGTGTAGACGAGGAATACATAACACTTGGCAAATCATGTTATATCTTACCATGAAACATAGAAATGAGTTGCGATATCGCGTTTTAAGAATCATATGAACTATATTGCTACGATACGTAGACATCTGCAATCGCTATTTCCTAGCAAGGAAGTGTCGCATTTACATTCATTTGAAGTGTAGACGGGGAATACATGATACTTCGCAAATCATATTATATCTTACCATGAGACATAGAAATGTGATGCGATATCGCATTTTAAGAATCATAAGAACTCTATTGCTACGATACGTAGACATCTGCAGTCGCTATTTCCTAGCAAGGAAGTGTCGCATTTACATTCATTTGAAGTGTAGACGAGGAATACATAACACTTCGCAAATCATATTATATCTTACCATGAAAGATAGAAATGAGATCCGATATGGCGTTTTAAGAATCATAAGAACTCTATTGCTACGATACGTAGACATCTGCAAATGCTATTTCCTTGCAAGGAAGTGTCGCATTTACATTCATTTGAAGTGTGGACGAGGAATACATGACACTTCGCAAATCATACTATATCTTACCATGAAACATAGAAATGAGATGCGATATCGCGTTTTAAGAAGCATCAGAAATCCATTGCTACGATACGTAGACATCTGCAAACGTTACTTCCATGCAGGGAAGTGTCGCATTTACATTCATTTGAAGTGTAGACGAGGAATACATAACACTTCGCAAATCATATTATATCTTACCATGAAACATAGAAATGAGATGCGATATCGCGTTCTAAGAAGCACTTGAACTCTATTGCTACGATAGGTAGACATCTGCAAACGCTATTTCCTTGCAAGGAAGTGTCGCATTTACATTCATTTGAATTGTAGACGAGGAATACATAACACTTCGCAATGAATATTATGTCTTATCATGAAACGTAGATATGAGATGCAATATCTCGTCTTAAGAAGCATTTGAACTCTATTGCTTCGATACGTAGACATCTGCAAACGCTATTTCCTTGCAAGAAAGAGTCGCATTTACATTCATTTGAAGTGTAGACGACGGATACATAACACTTCGCAAATCATATTATACCTTACCATGAAACATAGAAATGAGATGCGATATCGCGTTTTAAGAATCATAAGAACTCTATTGCTGCGATACGTAGACATCTGCAAACGCTATTTCCTAGCGAGGAAGTTTCGCATTCACATTCATTTGAAGTGTAGACGAGGAATACATAACACTCCGCAAATCATATTATATCTTACCATGAAACATAGAAATGTGATGCGATATCGCGTTTTAAGAATCATAAGAACTCTATTGCTACGATACGTAGACATCTGCAAACGCTATTTCCTTGCAAAGAAGTGTCGCATTTACATTCATTTGAAGTGTAGACGAGGAATACATAACACTTCGCAATGAATATTACATCTTATCATGAAATATAGAAGTGAGATGCGGTATCTCGTTTTAAGAAGCATTTGAACTCTAGTGCTTCGATACGTAGAAATCTGCAATCGCTATTTCCTAGCAAGGAAGTGTCGCGTTTACATCCATTTGAATCGTAGACGAGGAATGCATAACACTTCGCAATGAATATTATATCTTACCATGAAACATAGTTATGAGATGCAATATCTCCTTTTAAGATGCATTTGAACTCTATTGCTTCGATACGTAGACATCTGCAAACGCTATTTCCTTGCAAGGAAGTGTCGCATTTACATTCTTTTGAAGTGAATAATAGGTATACATAACACTTCGAAATGAATACTATACCATGTCATGAACCGTAGAAATGAGATGCGATATCGCGTTTTAAGAAGCATTAGAACTCTATTGCTACGATACGTAGACATCTGCAAACGCTATTTCCTAGCAAGGAAGTGTCGCATTTACATTCACTTGTAGTGTAGACGAGGACTACAAAACAATTCTCAAGTCATATTATATCTTACCATGAAACATAGAAACTAGATGCAATACCTCGTTTTAAGAAGCATTTGAACACTATCGCTTCGATACGTAGACATCTTCAAACGCTATTTCCTAGGAAGGAAGTGTCGCATTTACATTCTTTTGAAGTGAATAATAGGTATACATAACACTTCGCAATGAATACTATACCATGTCATGAACCGTAGAAATGAGATGCGATATCGCGTTTTAAGAAGCATTAGAACTCTATTGCTACGATACGTAGACATCTACAAACGCTATTCCCTAGCAAGGAAGTGTCGCGTTTACATCATTTGAAATGTAGACGAGGACTACATAACACTTCGCAAATCATATTATACCTTACCATGAAACATAGAAGTGAGATGCGATATCGCGTTTTAAGAAGCATTAGAACTCTATTGCTACGATACCCAGATATCTGCAGACGCTATTTCCTAGCAAGGAAGTGTCCCATTTACATTCATTTGAAGTGTAGACGAGGAATACATGACACTTCGCAAATCATATTATATCTTACCATGAAACATAGAAATGAGATGCGATATCGCGTTTTAAGAAGCATTAGAAATCTGTTGCTACGATAGGTAGAAACCTGCAAACGCTATTTCCTTGCAAGGAAGTGTCGCATTTACATTCATTTGAAGTGTAGACAAGGAATACATATCACTTCGCAATGAATATTACATCTTATCATGAAACATAGAAATGAGATGCGATATCACGATTTAAGAAGCATTAGAACTCCGTCCCTACGATACGTAGACATCTGCAAACGCTATTTCCTAGCAAGGATGTGTCGCATTTACATTCATTTGAAGTGTAGACGAGGACTACATAACACTTCGCAAATCATATTATATCTTACCATGAAACATAGAAGTGAGATGCGATATCGCGTTTTAAGAAGCATTAGTACTCTATTGCTACGATTCGTAGACATCTGCAAACGCTATTTCCTTGAAAGGAAGTGTCGCATTTACATTCATTTGAATCGAAGACGGGGAATGCATAACACATCGCAATGAATATTATATCTTATCATGAAACACAGATATGAGGTACGAAATCTAGTATTATGATGCATTTGACCTCTATTGCTTCGATACGTAGACAACTGCAAATGCCATTTTCTTGCAAGAAAGTGTCGCATTTACATACTTTTGAAGTGAATGCGAGGTTTACATAACACTTCGCAATGAATATTAAACCTTATCGTGAAACATAGAAATGAGGTACGATAACACGTTTTAAGAAGCATTAGAACTCTATCCCTACGATACGTAGACATCTGCAAACGCTATTTCCTTGCAAGGAAGTGCCGCATTTACATTCATTTGAAGTGTAGACGAGGAATACATAACACTCCGCAAATCATATTATATCTTACCATGAAACATAGGAATGAGATGCGATATCGCGTTTTAAGAAGCATTAGTACTCTATTGCTACGATTCGTAGACATCTGCAAACGCTATTTCCTTGAAAGGAAGTGTCGCATTTACATTCATTTGAATCGAAGACGGGGAATGCATAACACATCGCAATGAATATTATATCTTATCATGAAACACAGATATGAGGTACGAAATCTAGTATTATGATGCATTTGACCTCTATTGCTTCGATACGTAGACAACTGCAAATGCCATTTTCTTGCAAGAAAGTGTCGCATTTACATACTTTTGAAGTGAATGCGAGGTTTACATAACACTTCGCAATGAATATTAAACCTTATCGTGAAACATAGAAATGAGGTACGATAACACGTTTTAAGAAGCATTAGAACTCTATCCCTACGATACGTAGACATCTGCAAACGCTATTTCCTTGCAAGGAAGTGCCGCATTTACATTCATTTGAAGTGTAGACGAGGAATACATAACACTCCGCAAATCATATTATATCTTACCATGAAACATAGGAATGAGATGCGATATCGCGTTTTAAGAATCATAAGAACTCTATTGCAACGATACGTAGACATCTGCAAACGCTATTTCCTTGCAAGAAAGCGTCGCATTTACATTCATTTGAAGTGTAGACGACGGATACATAACACTCCGCAAATCATGTTATATCTTACCATGAAACATAGAAATGAGATGCGATATCGCGTTTTAAGAAGCACTAGAAAGCTATTGCTACGATACGTAGACATCTCCAAACGCTATTTCCTTGCAAGGAAGTGTCGCTTTTACATTCATTTGAAGTGTAGACGAGGAATACATAACACTTCGCAATGAATATTACATCTTATCATGAAACATAGAAATGAGATGCGATATCTCGTTTTAAGAAGCATTTGAACTCTATTGCTTCGATAGGTAGACATCTGCAAACGCTATTTCCTTGCAAGGAAGTGTCGCATTTACATTCATTTGAAGTGTAGCCGAGGAATACATAACATTTCGCTATGAATATTACATCTTATCATGAAACATAGAAATGAGATGCGATATCGCGTTTTAAGAAGCATTAGAACTCTATTGCAACGATAGGTAGACATCTGCAAACGCTATTTCCTAGCAAGGAAGTATCGCATTTACATTCATTTGAGGTGTAGACGAGGACTACATAACATTTCGCTATGAATATTACATCTTATCATGAAACATAGAAATGAGATGCGATATCGCGTTTTAAGAAGCATTAGAACTCTATCCCTACGATACGTAAACATCTGCAAACGCTATTTCCTAGCAAGGAAGTGTCGCATTTACATTCATTTGAAGTGTAGACGAGGAATACATTACACTTTACAATGACTATTATATCCTATCATGCAACATAGAAATGAGATGCGATATCGCATTTCAGGAAGCATTAGATCTCTATTGCTACGATACGTAGACATCTGCAATCGCTATTTCCTAGCAAGGAAGTGTCGCATTTACATTCATTTGAAGTGTAGACGAGGAATACATGATACTTCGCAAATCATATTATATCTTACCATGAAACTTAGAAATGAGATGCGACATCGCGTTCTAAGAAGCATTAGAACACTACTGCTACGATAGGTAGACATTTGCAAATGCTATTTCCTTGCAAGGAAGTGTCGCATTTACATTCATTTGAAGTGTAGACGAGGAATACATGATACTTCGCAAATCATATTATATCTTACCATGAAACATAGAAATGAGATGCGATATCGCGTTTTAAGAAGCATTAGAACTCTATTGCTACGATAGGTAGACATCTGCAAACGCTATTTCCTAGCAAGGAAGTGTCGCATTTACATTCATTTGAAGTGTAAACGAGGAATACATATCACTTCGCAAAGAATATTACATCTTATCATGAAACATAGAAATGAGATGCAATATCACGATTTAAGAAGCACTAGAACTCCGTCCCTACGATACGTAGACATCTGCAAACGCTATTTCCTAGCAAGGATGTGTCGCATTTACATTCATTTGAAGTGCAGACGAGGACTACATAACACTTCGCAAATCATATTATATCTTACCATGAAACATAGGAATGAGATGCGATATCGCGTTTTAAGAATCATAAGAACTCTATTGCAACGATACGTAGACATCTGCAAACGCTATTTCCTTGCAAGAAAGCGTCGCATTTACATTCATTTGAAGTGTAGACGACGGATACATAACACTCCGCAAATCATGTTATATCTTACCATGAAACATAGAAATGAGATGCGATATCGCGTTTTAAGAAGCACTAGAAAGCTATTGCTACGATACGTAGACATCTCCAAACGCTATTTCCTTGCAAGGAAGTGTCGCTTTTACATTCATTTGAAGTGTAGACGAGGAATACATAACACTTCGCAATGAATATTACATCTTATCATGAAACATAGAAATGAGATGCGATATCTCGTTTTAAGAAGCATTTGAACTCTATTGCTTCGATAGGTAGACATCTGCAAACGCTATTTCCTTGCAAGGAAGTGTCGCATTTACATTCATTTGAAGTGTAGACGAGGAATACATAACATTTCGCTATGAATATTACATCTTATCATGAAACATAGAAATGAGATGCGACATCGCGTTTTAAGAAGCATTAGAACTCTATTGCAACGATAGGTAGACATCTGCAAACGCTATTTCCTAGCAAGGAAGTATCGCATTTACATTCATTTGAGGTGTAGACGAGGACTACATAACATTTCGCTATGAATATTACATCTTATCATGAAACATAGAAATGAGATGCGATATCGCGTTTTAAGAAGCATTAGAACTCTATCCCTACGATACGTAAACATCTGCAAACGCTATTTCCTAGCAAGGAAGTGTCGCATTTACATTCATTTGAAGTGTAGACGAGGAATACATTACACTTTACAATGACTATTATATCCTATCATGCAACATAGAAATGAGATGCGATATCGCATTTCAGGAAGCATTAGATCTCTATTGCTACGATACGTAGACATCTGCAATCGCTATTTCCTAGCAAGGAAGTGTCGCATTTACATTCATTTGAAGTGTAGACGAGGAATACATGATACTTCGCAAATCATATTATATCTTACCATGAAACTTAGAAATGAGATGCGACATCGCGTTCTAAGAAGCATTAGAACACTACTGCTACGATAGGTAGACATTTGCAAATGCTATTTCCTTGCAAGGAAGTGTCGCATTTACATTCATTTGAAGTGTAGACGAGGAATACATGATACTTCGCAAATCATATTATATCTTACCATGAAACATAGAAATGAGATGCGATATCGCGTTTTAAGAAGCATTAGAACTCTATTGCTACGATAGGTAGACATCTGCAAACGCTATTTCCTAGCAAGGAAGTGTCGCATTTACATTCATTTGAAGTGTAAACGAGGAATACATATCACTTCGCAAAGAATATTACATCTTATCATGAAACATAGAAATTAGATGCAATATCACGATTTAAGAAGCACTAGAACTCCGTCCCTACGATACGTAGACATCTGCAAACGCTATTTCCTAGCAAGGATGTGTCGCATTTACATTCATTTGAAGTGCAGACGAGGACTACATAACACTTCGCAAATCATATTATATCTTACCATGAAACATAGAAATGAGATGCGATATCGCGTTTTATGAAGCACTAGAAAGCTATTGCTACGATACGTAGACATCTGCAAACGCTATTTCCTAGCGAGGAAGTATCGCATTCACATTCATTTGAAGTGTGGACGAGGAATACATAACACTTCGCAAATCATGTTATATCTTACCATGAAACATAGAAATGAGATGCGATATCGCCTTTTAAGAAGCACTAGATAGGTATTGCTACGATACGTAGACATCTGCAAACGCTATTTCCTTTCAAGGAAGTGTCGCATTTACATTCATTTGAAGTGTAGACGAGGAATACATAGCACTTCGCAAATCATATTATATCTTACCATGAAACATAGAAATGAGATGCGATATCGCGTTTTAAGAATCATAAGAACTCTATTGCTACGATTCGTAGACATATGCAAACGCTATTTCCTTGCAAGGAAGTGTCGCATTTACATTCATTTGAAGTGTAGACGAGGAATACATAACACTCCGCAAATCATATTATATCTTACCATTAAACATAGAAATGAGATGCAATATCGCGTTTTAAGAATCACAAGAACTCCATTGCAACGATACGTAGACATCTGCAAACGCTATTTCCTTGCAAAGAAGTGTCGCATTTACATTCATTTGAAGTGAAGACGAGGAATACATGACACTTCGCAAATCATATAATATCTTACCATGAAACATAGAAATGAGATGCGATATCGCGTTTTAAGAAGCATTAGAACTCTATTGCTACGATACGTAGACATCTGCAAACGCTATTTCCTTGCAAGGAAGTGTCGCATTTACATTCATTTGAATCGTAGACGAGGAATGCATAACACTTCGCAATGAATATTATATCTTATCATGAAACATAGATATGAGATGCAATATCTCGTTTTAAGAAGCATTTGAACTCTATTACTTCGATACGTAGACATCTGCAAACGCTATTTCCTTGCAAGGAAGTGTCGCATTTACATTCATTTGAAGTGTAGACGAGGAATACATAACACTTCGCAAATATTATTATATCTTACCATGAAACTTAGAAATAAGATGCGACATCGCGTTCTAAGAAGCATTAGAACACTACTGCTACGATAGGTAGACATCTGCAAACGCTATTTCCTTGCAAGAAAGTATCGCATTTACATTCATTTGAAGTGTAGACGAGGAATACATAACACTTCGCAAATATTATTATATCTTACCATGAAACTTAGAAATAAGATGCGACATCGCGTTCTAAGAAGCATTAGAACACTACTGCTACGATAGGTAGACATTTGCAAACGCTATTTCCTTGCAAGGAAGTGTCGCATTTACATTCATTTGAAGTGTAGACGAGGAATACATGATACTTCGCAAATCATATTATATCTTACCATGAAACATAGAAATGAGATGCGATATTGCGTTTTAAGAGGCATTAGAACTCTATTGCTACGATACGTAGACATCTGCAAACGCTATTTCCTTGCAAGAAAGTATCGCATTTACATTCATTTGAAGTGTAGACGACGGATACATAACACTTCGCAAATCATATTATACCTTACCATGAAACATAGGAATGAGATGCGATATCGCGTTTTAAGAATCATAAGAACTCTATTGCTACGATACGTAGAGATCTGCAAACGCTATTTCCTAGCGAGGAAGTGTCGCATTCACATTCATTTGAAGTGTAGACGAGGAATACATAACACTTCGCAAATCATATTATACTTACCATGAAACATAGAAGTGTGATGCGATATCGCTTTTTAAGAATCATAAGAACTCTATTGCTACGATACGTAGACATCTGCAAACGCTATTTCCTTGCAAGGAAGTGTCGCATTTACATTCATTTGATGTGTAGACGAGGAATACATAACACTTCGCAAATCATATTATATCTTATCATGAAACATAGAAATGAGTTGCGATATCGCGTTTTAAGAAGCATTAGAACCCTACTGCTACGATACGTAGACATCTGCAAACGCTATTTCCTAGCGAGGAAGTGTCGCATTTACATTCATTTGAAGTGTAGACGAGGAATACATAACACTCTGCAAATCATATTATATCTTACCATGAAACATAGAAATGAGATGCGTTATCGCGTTTTAAGAATCATAAGAACTCTATTGCTACGATACGTAGACATCTGCAAACGCTATTTCCTTGCAAAGAAGTGTCGCATTTACATTCATTTGAAGTGTAGACGAGGAATACATAAGATTTCGCAAATCATATTATATCTTACCATGAAACATAGAAATGAGATGCGATATCGCGTTTTAAGAATCATAAGAACTCTATTGCTACGATAGGTAGACATCTGCAAACGCTATTTCCTTTCAAGGAAGTGTCGCGTTTACATTCATTTGAAGTGTAGACGAGGAATACATAACACTCTGCAAATCATATTACATCTTACCATGGAACATAGAAATTAGATGCGATATAGCGTTTTAAGGATCATAAGAACTCTATTGCTACGATACGTAGACATCTGCAAACGCTATTTCCTTGCAAAGAAGTGTCGCATTTACATTCATTTGATGTGTAGACGAGGAATACATAACACTTCGTAAATCATATTATATCTTATCATGAAACATAGAAATGAGTTGCGATATCGCGTTTTAAGAAGCATTAGAACTCTACTGCTACAATCCGTAGACATCTGCAAACGCTATTTCCTAGCGAGGAAGTGTCGCATTCACATTCATTTGAAGTGTAGACGAGGAATACATAACACTCCGCAAATCATATTATATCTTACCATGAAACATAGAAATGTGATGCGATATCGCGTTTTAAGAATCATAAGAACCCTATTGCTACGATACGTAGACATCTGCAAACGCTATTTCCTTGCAAAGAAGTGTCGCATTTACATTCATTTGAAGTGTAGACGAGGAATACATAACACTTCGCAAATCATATTATATCGTACCATGAAACATAGAAATGAGATGCGATATCGCGTTTCAAGAATCATAAGAACTCTATTGCTACGATACGTAGACATCTGCAAACGCTATTCCCTTGCAGAGAAGTGTCGCATTTACATTCATTTGAAGTGTAGACGAGGAATACATAACACTACGCAAATCATATTATATCTTACCATGAAACATAGAAATGAGATGCGATATAGCGTTTTAAGAATCATAAGAACTCTATTGCAACGATACGTAGGCATCTGCAAACGCTATTTCCTTGCAAAGAAGTGTCGCATTTACATTCATTTGAAGTATAGACGAGGAATACATAACACTTCGCAAATCATATTATATCTTACCATGAAACATAGAAATGAGATGCGATATCGCGTTTTAAGAAGCATTAGAACTCTATTGCTACGATACGTAGACATCTGCAATCGCAATTTCCTTGCAAGGAAGTGTCGCATTTACATCCATTTGAATCGCAGACGAGGAATGCATAACACTTCGCAATGAATATTATATCTTATCATGAAGCATAGATATGAGATGCATTATCTCGTTTTAAGAAGCATTTGAACTCTATTGCTACGATACGTAGACATCTGCAAACGCTATTTCCTTGCAAGGAAGTGTCGCATTTACATTCATTTGAATCGTAGACGAGGAATGCATAACACTTCGCAATGAATATTATATCTTATCATGAAACATAGATATGATATGCAATATCTCGTTTTAAGAAGCATTTGAACTCTATTACTTCGATACGTAGACATCTGCAAACGCTATTTCCTTGCAAGGAAGTGTCGCATTTACATTCATTTGAAGTGTAGACGAGGAATACATGATACTTCGCAAATCATATTATATCTTACCATGAAACATAGAAATGAGATGCGATATCGCGTTTTAAGAGGCATTAGAACTCTATTGCTACGATACGTAGACATCTGCAAACGCTATTTCCTAGCGAGGAAGTGTCGCATTCACATTCACTTGAAGTGTAGACGAGGAATACATAACACTTCGCAAATCATATTATATCTTACCATGAAACATAGAAATGAGATGCGACATCGCGTTCTAAGAAGCATTAGAACACTACTGCTACGATAGGTAGACATTTGCAAACGATATTTCCTTGCAAGGAAGTGCCGCATTTACATTCATTTGAAGTGTAGACGAGGAATACATAACACTCCGCAAATCATATTATATCTTATCATGAAACATAGAAATGAGTTGCGATATCGCGTTTTAAGAAGCATTAGAACCCTACTGCTACGATACGTAGACATCTGCAAACGCTATTTCCTAGCGAGGAAGTGTCGCATTTACATTCATTTGAAGTGTAGACGAGGAATACATAACACTCCGCAAATCATATTATATCTTACCATGAAACATAGAAATGAGATGCGATATCGCGTTTTAAGAATCATAAGAACTCTATTGCTACGATACGTAGACATCTGCAAACGCTATTTCCTAGCGAGGAAGTGTCGCATTCACATTCATTTGAAGTGTAGACGAGGAATACATAACACTTCGCAAATCATATTATATCTTACCATGAAACATAGAAATGAGATGCGACATCGCGTTCTAAGAAGCATTAGAACACTACTGCTACGATAGGTAGACATTTGCAAACGATATTTCCTTGCAAGGAAGTGCCGCATTTACATTCATTTGAAGTGTAGACGAGGAATACATAACTCTCCGCAAATCATATTATATCTTACCATGAAACATAGAAATGAGATGCGATATCGCGTTTTAAGAATCATAAGAAATCGATTGCTACGATACGTAGACATCTGCAAACGCTATTTCCTTGCAAAGAAGTGTCGCATTTACATTCATTTGAAGTGTAGACGAGGAATACATAACATTTCGCAAATCATATTATATCTTACCATGAAACATAGAAATGAGATGCGATATCGAGTTTTAAGAATCATAAGAACTCTATTCCTACGATACGTAGACATCTGCAAACGCTATTTCCTTTCAAGGAAGTGTCGCATTTACATTCATTTGAAGTGTAGACGAGGAATACATAACACTCCGCAAATCATATTATATCTTACAATGAAACATAGAAATGTGATGCGATATTGCGTTTTAAGAATCATAAGAACTCTATTGCTACGATACGTAGACATCTGCAAACGCTATTTCCTTGCAAAGAAGTGTCGCATTTACATTCATTTGATGTGTGGACGAGGAATACATAACACTTCGTAAATCATATTATATCTTATCATGAAACATAGAAATGAGTTGCGATATCGCGTTTTAAGAAGCATTAGAACTCTACTGCTACAATACGTAGACATCTGCAAACGCTATTTCCTAGCGAGGAAGTGTCGCATTCACATTCATTTGAAGTGTAGACGAGGAATACATAACACTCCGCAAATCATATTATATCTTACCATGAAACATAGAAATGTGATGCGATATCGCGTTTTAAGAATCATAAGAACCCTATTGCTACGATACGTAGACATCTGCAAACGCTATTTCCTTGCAAAGAAGTGTCGCATTTACATTCATTTGAAGTGTAGACGAGGAATACATAACACTTCGCAAATCATATTATATCGTACCATGAAACATAGAAATGAGATGCGATATCGCGTTTCAAGAATCATAAGAACTCTATTGCTACGATACGTAGACATCTGCAAACGCTATTCCCTTGCAGAGAAGTGTCGCATTTACATTCATTTGAAGTGTAGACGAGGAATACATAACACTACGCAAATCATATTATATCTTACCATGAAACATAGAAATGAGATGCGATATAGCGTTTTAAGAATCATAAGAACTCTATTGCAACGATACGTAGGCATCTGCAAACGCTATTTCCTTGCAAAGAAGTGTCGCATTTACATTCATTTGAAGTGTAGACGAGGAATACATAACACTTCGCAAATCATATTGTATCTTACCATGAAACATAGAAATGAAACGCGATATCGCGTTTTGAGAAGCATTAGAACTCTATTGCTACGATACCTAGACATCTGCAGACGCTATTTCCTAGCAAGGAAGTGTCGCATATACATTCATTTGAAGTGTAGACGAGGAATACATAACACTTCGCAAATCATATTATACCTTACCATGAAACATAGAAATGAGATACGATATAGCGTTTTAAGAATCATAAGAACTCTATTGCTACGATACGTAGACATCTGCAAACGCTATTTCCTTGCAAGGAAGTGTCGCATTTACATTCATTTGAATCGTAGACGAGGAATGCATAACACTTCGCAATGAATATTATATCTTACCATGAAACATAGAAATGAGATGCGATATAGCGTTTTAAGAATCATAAGAACTCTATTGCAACGATACGCAGACATCTGCAAACGCTATTTCCTTGCAAAGAAGTGTCGCATTTACATTCATTTGATGTGTAGACGAGGAATACATAACACTTCGCAAATCATATTATATCTTATCATGAAACATAGAAATGAGTTGCGATATCGCGTTTTAAGAAGCATTAGAACCCTACTGCTACGATACGTAGACATCTGCAAACGCTATTTCCTAGCGAGGAAGTGTCGCATTTACATTCATTTGAAGTGTAGACGAGGAATACATAACACTCCGCAAATCATATTATATCTTACCATGAAACATAGAAATGAGATGCGATATCGCGTTTTAAGAATCATAAGAACTCTATTGCTACGATACGTAGACATCTGCAAACGCTATTTCCTTGCAAAGATGTGTCGCATTTACATTCATTTGAAGTGTAGACGAGGAATACATAATATTTCGCAAATCATATTATATCTTACCATGAAACATAGAATTGAGATGCGATATCGCGTTTTAAGAATCATAAGAACTCTATTGCTACGATACGTAGACATCTGCAAACGCTATTTCCTTTCAAGGAAGTGTCGCGTTTACATTCATTTGAAGTGTAGACGAGGAATACATAACACTCCGCAAATCATATTATATCTTACCATGAAACATAGAAATTAGATGCGATATAGCGTTTTAAGAATCATAAGAACTCTATTGCTACGATACGTAGACATCTGCAAACGCTATTTCCTTGCAAAGAAGTGTCGCATTTACATTCATTTGATGTGTGGACGAGGAATACGTAACACTTCGTAAATCATATTATATCTTATCATGAAACATAGAAATGAGTTGCGATATCGCGTTTTAAGAAGCATTAGAACTCTACTGCTACAATACGTAGACATCTGCAAACGCTATTTCCTAGCGAGGAAGTGTCGCATTCACATTCATTTGAAGTGTAGACGAGGAATACATAACACTCCGCAAATCATATTATATCTTACCATGAAACATAGAAATGTGATGCGATATCGCGTTTTAAGAATCATAAGAACCCTATTGCTACGATACGTAGACATCTGCAAACGCTATTTCCTTGCAAAGAAGTGTCGCATTTACATTCATTTGAAGTGTAGACGAGGAATACATGATACTTCGCAAATCATATTATATCTTACCATGAAACATAGAAATGAGATGCGATATCGCGTTTTAAGAGGCATTAGAACTCTATTGCTACGATACGTAGACATCTGCAAACGCTATTTCCTAGCGAGGAAGTGTCGCATTCACATTCATTTGAAGTGTAGACAAGGAATACATAACACTTCGCAAATCATATTATATCTTACCATGAAACATAGAAATGAGATGCGACATCGCGTTCTAAGAAGCATTAGAACACTACTGCTACGATAGGTAGACATTTGCAAACGATATTTCCTTGCAAGGAAGTGCCGCATTTACATTCATTTGAAGTGTAGACGAGGAATACATAACACTCCGCAAATCATATTATATCTTACCATGAAACATAGAAATGAGATGCGATATCGCGTTTTAAGAATCATAAGAAATCGATTGCTACGATACGTAGACATCTGCAAACGCTATTTCCTTGCAAAGAAGTGTCGCATTTACATTCATTTGAAGTGTAGACGAGGAATACATAACATTTCGCAAATCATATTATATCTTACCATGAAACATAGAAATGAGATGCGATATCGCGTTTCAAGAATCATAAGAACTCTATTGCTACGATACGTATACATCTGCAAACGCTATTCCCATGCAGAGAAGTGTCGCATTTACATTCATTTGAAGTGTAGACGAGGAATACATAACTCCACGCCAATCATATTATATCTTACCATGAAACATAGAAATGAGATGCGATATAGCGTTTTAAGAATCATAAGAACTCTATTGCAACGATACGTAGACATCTGCAAACGCTATTTCCTTGCAAAGAAGTGTCGCATTTACATTCATTTGATGTGTAGACGAGGAATACATAACACTTCGCAAATCATATTATATCTTATCATGAAACATAGAAATGAGTTGCGATATCGCGTTTTAAGAAGCATTAGAACCCTACTGCTACGATACGTAGACATCTGCAAACGCTATTTCCTTGCAAAGAAGTGTCGCATTTACATTCATTTGAAGTGTAGACGAGGAATACATAACACTTCGCAAATCATATTATATCGTACCATGAAACATAGAAATGAGATGCGATATCGCGTTTCAAGAATCATAAGAACTCTATTGCTACGATACGTAGACATCTGCAAACGCTATTCCCTTGCAGAGAAGTGTCGCATTTACATTCATTTGAAGTGTAGACGAGGAATACATAACACTACGCAAATCATATTATATCTTACCATGAAACATAGAAATGAGATGCGATATAGCGTTTTAAGAATCATAAGAACTCTATTGCAACGATACGTAGGCATCTGCAAACGCTATTTCCTTGCAAAGAAGTGTCGCATTTACATTCATTTGAAGTGTAGACGAGGAATACATAACACTTCGCAAATCATATTGTATCTTACCATGAAACATAGAAATGAAACGCGATATCGCGTTTTGAGAAGCATTAGAACTCTATTGCTACGATACCTAGACATCTGCAGACGCTATTTCCTAGCAAGGAAGTGTCGCATATACATTCATTTGAAGTGTAGACGAGGAATACATAACACTTCGCAAATCATATTATACCTTACCATGAAACATAGAAATGAGATACGATATAGCGTTTTAAGAATCATAAGAACTCTATTGCTACGATACGTAGACATCTGCAAACGCTATTTCCTTGCAAGGAAGTGTCGCATTTACATTCATTTGAATCGTAGACGAGGAATGCATAACACTTCGCAATGAATATTATATCTTACCATGAAACATAGAAATGAGATGCGATATAGCGTTTTAAGAATCATAAGAACTCTATTGCAACGATACGTAGACATCTGCAAACGCTATTTCCTTGCAAAGAAGTGTCGCATTTACATTCATTTGATGTGTAGACGAGGAATACATAACACTTCGCAAATCATATTGTATCTTACCATGAAACATAGAAATGAAACGCGATATCGCGTTTTGAGAAGCATTAGAACTCTATTGCTACGATACCTAGACATCTGCAGACGCTATTTCCTAGCAAGGAAGTGTCGCATATACATTCATTTGAAGTGTAGACGAGGAATACATAACACTTCGCAAATCATATTATACCTTACCATGAAACATAGAAATGAGATACGATATAGCGTTTTAAGAATCATAAGAACTCTATTGCTACGATACGTAGACATCTGCAAACGCTATTTCCTTGCAAGGAAGTGTCGCATTTACATTCATTTGAATCGTAGACGAGGAATGCATAACACTTCGCAATGAATATTATATCTTACCATGAAACATAGAAATGAGATGCGATATAGCGTTTTAAGAATCATAAGAACTATATTGCAACGATACGTAGACATCTGCAAACGCTATTTCCTTGCAAAGAAGTGTCGCATTTACATTCATTTGATGTGTAGACGAGGAATACATAACACTTCGCAAATCATATTATATCTTATCATGAAACATAGAAATGAGTTGCGATATCGCGTTTTAAGAAGCATTAGAACCCTACTGCTACGATACGTAGACATCTGCAAACGCTATTTCCTAGCGAGGAAGTGTCGCATTTACATTCATTTGAAGTGTAGACGAGGAATACATAACACTCCGCAAATCATATTATATCTTACCATGAAACATAGAAATGAGATGCGATATCGCGTTTTAAGAATCATAAGAACTCTATTGCTACGATACGTAGACATCTGCAAACGCTATTTCCTTGCAAAGATGTGTCGCATTTACATTCATTTGAAGTGTAGACGAGGAATACATAATATTTCGCAAATCATATTATATCTTACCATGAAACATAGAATTGAGATGCGATATCGCGTTTCAAGAATCATAAGAACTCTATTGCTACGATACGTAGACATCTGCAAACGCTATTCCCTTGCAGAGAAGTGTCGCATTTACATTCATTTGAAGTGTAGACGAGGAATACATAACACTACGCAAATCATATTATATCTTACCATGAAACATAGAAATGAGATGCGATATAGCGTTTTAAGAATCATAAGAACTCTATTGCAACGATACGTAGGCATCTGCAAACGCTATTTCCTTGCAAAGAAGTGTCGCATTTACATTCATTTGAAGTGTAGACGAGGAATACATAACACTCCGCAAATCATATTATATCTTACCATGAAACATAGAAATGAGATGCGATATCGCGTTTTAAGAATCATAAGAACTCTATTGCTACGATACGTAGACATCTGCAAACGCTATTTCCTTGCAAAGATGTGTCGCATTTACATTCATTTGAAGTGTAGACGAGGAATACATAATATTTCGCAAATCATATTATATCTTACCATGAAACATAGAATTGAGATGCGATATCGCGTTTCAAGAATCATAAGAACTCTATTGCTACGATACGTAGACATCTGCAAACGCTATTCCCTTGCAGAGAAGTGTCGCATTTACATTCATTTGAAGTGTAGACGAGGAATACATAACACTACGCAAATCATATTATATCTTACCATGAAACATAGAAATGAGATGCGATATCGCGTTTTAAGAGGCATTAGAACTCTATTGCTACGATACGTAGACATCTGCAAACGCTATTTCCTAGCGAGGAAGTGTCGCATTCACATTCATTTGAAGTGTAGACAAGGAATACATAACACTTCGCAAATCATATTATATCTTACCATGAAACATAGAAATGAGATGCGACATCGCGTTCTAAGAAGCATTAGAACACTACTGCTACGATAGGTAGACATTTGCAAACGATATTTCCTTGCAAGGAAGTGCCGCATTTACATTCATTTGAAGTGTAGACGAGGAATACATAACACTCCGCAAATCATATTATATCTTACCATGAAACATAGAAATGAGATGCGATATCGCGTTTTAAGAATCATAAGAAATCGATTGCTACGATACGTAGACTTCTGCAAACGCTATTTCCTTGCAAAGAAGTGTCGCATTTACATTCATTTGAAGTGTAGACGAGGAATACATAACATTTCGCAAATCATATTATATCTTACCATGAAACATAGAAATGAGATGCGATATCGAGTTTTAAGAATCATAAGAACTCTATTGCTACGATACGTAGACATCTGCAAACGCTATTTCCTTTGAAGGAAGTGTCGCATTTACATTCATTTGAAGTGTAGACGAGGAATACATAACACTCCGCAAATCATATTATATCTTACAATGAAACATAGAAATGTGATGCGATATTGCGTTTTAAGAATCATAAGAACCCTATTGCTACGATACGTAGACATCTGCAAACGCTATTTCCTTGCAAAGAAGTGTCGCATTTACATTCATTTGAAGTGTAGACGAGGAATACATAACACTTCGCAAATCATATTATATCGTACCATGAAACATAGAAATTAGATGCGATATCGCGTTTCAAGAATCATAAGAACTCTATTGCTACGATACGTATACATCTGCAAACGCTATTCCCATGCAGAGAAGTGTCGCATTTACATTCATTTGAAGTGTAGACGAGGAATACATAACTCCACGCAAATCATATTATATCTTACCATGAAACATAGAAATGAGATGCTATATAGCGTTTTAAGAATCATAAGAACTCTATTGCAACGATACGTAGACATCTGCAAACGCTATTTCCTTGCAAAGAAGTGTCGCATTTACATTCATTTGATGTGTAGACGAGGAATACGTAACACTTCGCAAATCATATTATATCTTATCATGAAACATAGAAATGAGTTGCGATATCGCGTTTTAAGGAGCATTAGAACCCTACTGCTACGATACGTAGACATCTGCAAACGCTATTTCCTAGCGAGGAAGTGTCGCATTTACATTCATTTGAAGTGTAGACGAGGAATACATAACACTCCGCAAATCATATTATATCTTACCATGAAACATAGAAATGAGATGCGATATCGCGTTTTAAGGATCATAAGAACTCTATTGCTACGATACGTAGACATCTGCAAACGCTATTTCCTTGCAAAGAAGTGTCGCATTTACATTCATTTGATGTGTAGACGAGGAATACATAATATTTCGCAAATCATATTATATCTTACCATGAAACATAGAAATGAGATGCGATATCGCGTTTTAAGAATCATAAGAACTCTATTGCTACGATACGTAGACATCTGCAAACGCTATTTCCTTTCAAGGAAGTGTCGCGTTTACATTCATTTGAAGTGTAGACGAGGAATACATAACACTCCGCAAATCATATTATATCTTACCATGAAACATAGAAATTAGATGCGATATAGCGTTTTAAGAATCATAAGAACTCTATTGCTACGATACGTAGACATCTGCAAACGCTATTTCCTTGCAAAGAAGTGTCGCATTTACATTCATTTGATGTGTGGACGAGGAATACATAACACTTCGTAAATCATATTATATCTTATCATGAAACATAGAAATGAGTTGCGATATCGCGTTTTAAGAAGCATTAGAACTCTACTGCTACAATACGTAGACATCTGCAAACGCTATTTCCTAGCGAGGAAGTGTCGCATTCACATTCATTTGAAGTGTAGACGAGGAATACATAACACTCCGCAAATCATATTATATCTTACCATGAAACATAGAAATGTGATGCGATATCGCGTTTTAAGAATCATAAGAACCCTATTGCTACGATACGTGGACATCTGCAAACGCTATTTCCTTGCAAAGAAGTGTCGCATTTACATTCATTTGAAGTGTAGACGAGGAATACATAACACTTCGCAAATCATATTATATCGTACCATGAAACATAGAAATGAGATGCGATATCGCGTTTCAAGAATCATAAGAACTCTATTGCTACGATACGTAGACATCTGCAAACGCTATTCCCTTGCAGAGAAGTGTCGCATTTACATTCATTTGAAGTGTAGACGAGGAATACATAACACTACGCAAATCATATTATATCTTACCATGAAACATAGAAATGAGATGCGATATAGCGTTTTAAGAATCATAAGAACTCTATTGCAACGATAAGTAGGCATCTGCAAACGCTATTTCCTTGCAAAGAAGTGTCGCATTTACATTCATTTGAAGTGTAGACGAGGAATACATAACACTTTGCAAATCATATTATATCTTACCATGAAACATAGAAATGAGATGCGATATCGCGTTTTAAGAAGCATTAGAACTCTATTGCTACGATACGTAGACATCTGCAAACGCAATTTCCTTGCAAGGAAGTGTCGCATTTACATCCATTTGAATCGCAGACGAGGAATGCATAACACTTCGCAATGAATATTATATCTTATCATGAAACATAGATATGAGATGCAATATCTCGTTTTAAGAAGCATTTGAACTCTATTGCTACGATACGTAGACATCTGCAAACGCTATTTCCTTGCAAAGAAGCGTCGCATTTACATTCATTTGAAGTGTAGACGAGGAATACATAACACTTCGCAAATCATATTGTATCTTACCATGAAACATAGAAATGAAACGCGATATCGCGTTTTGAGAAGCATTAGAACTCTATTGCTACGATACCTAGACATCTGCAGACGCTATTTCCTAGCAGGGAAGTGTCGCATATACATTCATTTGAAGTGTAGACGAGGAATACATAACACTTCGCAAATCATATTATACCTTACCATGAAACATAGAAATGAGATACGATATAGCGTTTTAAGAATCATAAGAACTCTATTGCTACGATACGTAGACATCTGCAAACGCTATTTCCTTGCAAGGAAGTGTCGCATTTACATTCATTTGAATCGTAGACGAGGAATGCATAACACTTCGCAATGAATATTATATCTTACCATGAAACATAGAAATGAGGTGCCATATAGCGTTTTAAGAATCATAAGAACTCTATTGCTACGATACGTAGACATCTGCAAACGCTATTTCCTTGCAAAGAAGTGTCGCATTTACATTCATTTGAAGTGTAGACGAGGAATACATAACACTTCGCAAATCATATTATATCTTACCATGAAACATAGAACTGAGATGTGATACCGCGTTTTAAGAAGCATCAGAAATCCATTGCTACGATACGTAGACATCTGCAAACGCTATTTCCTTGCAAGGAAGTGCCGCATTTACATTCATTTGAAGTGTAGACGAGGAATACATAACACTTCGCAAATCATATTATATCGTACCATGAAACATAGAAATGAGATGCGATATCGCGTTTCAAGAATCATAAGAACTCTATTGCTACTATACGTAGACATCTGCAAACGCTATTTCCTTGCAAAGAAGTGTCGCATTTACATTCATTTGAAGTGTAGACGAGGAATACATAACATTTCGCAAATCATATTATATCTTACCATGAAACATAGAAATGAGATGCGATATCGCGTTTTAAGAATCATAAGAACTCTATTGCTACGATACGTAGACATCTGCAATCGCTATTTCCTTTCAAGGAAGTGTCGCATTTACATTCATTTGAAGTGTAGACGAGGAATACATAACACTCCGCAAATCATATTATATCTTACCATGAAACATAGAAATGAGATGCGATATAGCGTTTTAAGAATCATAAGAACTCTATTGCTACGATACGTAGACATCTGCAAACGCTATTTCCTTGCAAAGAAGTGTCGCATTTACATTCATTTGATGTGTAGTCGAGGAATACATAACACTTCGCAAATCATATTATATTTTATCATGAAACATAGAAATGAGTTGCGATATCGCGTTTTAAGAAGCATTAGAACTCTACTGCTACGATACGTAGACATCTGCAAACGCTATTTCCTAGCGAGGAAGTGTCGCATTCACATTCATTTGAAGTGTAGACGAGGAATACATAACACTCCGCAAATCATTTTATATCTTACCATGAAATATAGAAATGTGATGCGATATCGCGTTTTAAGAATCATAAGAACCCTATTGCTACGATACGTAGACATCTGCAAACGCTATTTCCTTGCAAAGAAGTGTCGCATTTACATTCATTTGAAGTGTAGACGAGGAAAACATAACACTTCGCAAATCATATTATATCGTACCATGAAACATAGAAATGAGATGCGATATCGCGTTTCAAGAATCATAAGAACTCCATTGCTACGATACGTAGACATCTGCAAACGCTATTCCCATGCAGAGAAGTGTCGCATTTACATTCATTTGAAGTGTAGACGAGGAATACATAACACTACGCAAATCATATTATATCTTACCATGAAACATAGAAATGAGATGCGATATAGCGTTTTAAGAATCATAAGAACTCTATTGCAACGATACGTAGACATCTGCAAACGCTATTTCCTTGCAAGGAAGTGCCGCATTTACATTCATTTGAAGTGTAGACGAGGAATACATAACAATACGCAAATCATATTATATCTCACCATGAAACATAGAAATGAGATGCGATATAGCGTTTTAAGAATCATAAGAACTCTATTGCAACGATACGTAGACATCTGCAAATGCTATTTCCTTGCAAGGAAGTGCCGCATTTACATTCATTTGAAGTGTAGACGAGGAATACATAACACTCCGCAAATCATATTATATCTTACCATGAAACATAGAAATGAGATGCGATATCGCGTTTTAAGAAGCATTAGAACTCTATTGCTACGATACGTAGACATCTGCAAACGCAATTTCCTTGCAAGGAAGTGTCGCACTTACATTCATTTGAATCGTAGACGAGGAATGCATAACACTTCGCAATGAATATTATATCTTATCATGAAACATAGATATGTGATGCAATATCTCGTTTTAAGAAGCATTTGAACTCTATTGCTACGATACGTAGACATCTGCAAACGCTATTTCCTTGCAAAGAAGTGTCGCATTTACATTCATTTGTAGTGTAGACGAGGAATACATAACACTTCGCAAATCATATTATATCTTACCATGAAACATAGAACTGAGATGTGATACCGCGTTTTAAGAAGCATCAGAAATCCATTGCTACGATACGTAGACATCTGCAAACGCTATTTCCTTGCAAGGAAGTTCGCATTTACATTCATTTGAAGTGTAGACGAGGAATACATAACACTCCGCAGATCATATTATATCTTACCATGAAACATAGAAATGTGATGCGATATCGCGTTTTAAGAATCATAAGAACTCTATTGCAACGATACGTAGACATCTGCAAACGCTATTTCCTTGCAAAGAAGTGTCGCATTTACATCCATTTGAAGTGTAGAAGAGGAATACATAACACTTCGCAAATCATATTATATCTTACCATGAAACATAGAAATGAGATGCGATATAGCGTTTTAAGAATCATAAGAACTCTATTGCAACGATACGTAGACATCTGCAAACGCTATTTCCTAGCGAGGAAGTGTCGCAATCACATTCATTTGAAGTGTATACGAGGAATACATAACACTTCGCAAATCATATTATATCTTACCATGAAACATAGAAATGAGATGCGATATCGCGTTTTAAGAAGCATTAGAACTCTATTGCTACGATACGTAGACATCTGCAAACGCAATTTCCTTGCAAGGAAGTGTCGGATTTACATTCATTTGAATCGTAGACGAGGAATGCATAACACTTCGCAATGAATATTATATATTATCATGAAACATAGATATGAGATGCAATATCTCGTTTTAAGAAGCATTTGAACTCTATTGCTACGATACGTAGACATCTGCAAACGCTATTTCCTAGCGAGGAAGTGTCGCATTTACATTCATTTGAAGTGTAGACGAGGAATACATAACACTTCGCAAACCATATTATATCTTACCATGAAACATAGAAATGAGATGCGACATCGCGTTCTATGAAGCATTAGAACACTACTGCTACGATAGGTAGACACTTGCGAACGCTATTTCCTTGCAAGGAAGTGTCGCATTTACATTCATTTGAAGTGTAGACGAGGAATACATAACACTCCGCAGATCATATTATATCTTACCATGAAACATAGAAATGTGATGCGATATCGCGTTTTAAGAATCATAAGAACTCTATTGCAACGATACGTAGACATCTGCAAACGCTATTTCCTTGCAAAGAAGTGTCGCATTTACATCCATTTGAAGTGTAGACGAGGAATACATAACACTTCGCAAATCATATTATATCTTACCATGAAACATAGAACTGAGATTAGATATCGCGTTTTAAGAAGCATCAGAAATCCATTGCTACGGTACGTAGATATCTGCAAACGCTATTTCCTAGCGAGGAAGTGTCGCATTCACATTCATTTGATGTGTAGACGAGGAATACATAACACTTCGCAAATCATATTATATCTTACCATGAATCATAGAAATGAGATGCGATATAGCGTTTTAAGAATCATAAGAACTCTATTGCAACGATACGTAGACATCTGCAAACGCTATTTCCTTGCAAAGAAGTGTCGCATTTACATTCATTTGAAGTGTAGACGAGGAATACATAACACTACGCAAATCATATTATATCTTACCATGAAACATAGAAATGAGATGCGATATAGCGTTTTAAGAATCATAAGAACTCTATTGCTACGATACGTAGACATCTGCAATCGCTATTTCCTTGCAAAGAAGTGTCGCATTTACATTCATTTGATGTGTAGACGAGGAATACATAACACTTCGTAAATCATATTATATCTTACCATGAAACATAGAAATGAGATGCGATATCGCGTTTTAAGAAGCATTAGAACTCTATTGCTACGATACGTAGACATCTGCAAACGCAATTTCCTTGCAAGGAAGTGTCGCACTTACATTCATTTGAATCGTAGACGAGGAATGCATAACACTTCGCAATGAATATTATATCTTATCATGAAACATAGATATGAGATGCAATATCTCGTTTTAAGAAGCATTTGAACTCTATTGCTACGATACGTAGACATCTGCAAACGCTATTTCCTTGCAAAGAAGTGTAGCATTCACATTCATTTGAAGTGTAGACGAGGAATACATAACACTTCGCAAATCATATTATATCTTACCATGAAACATAGAACTGAGATGTGATACCGCGTTTTAAGAAGCATCAGAAATCCATTGCTACGATACGTAGACATCTGCAAACGCTATTTCCTTGCAAGGAAGTTCGCATTTACATTCATTTGAAGCGTAGACGAGGAATACATAACACTCCGCAGATCATATTATATCTTACCATGAAACATAGAAATGTGATGCGATATCGCGTTTTAAGAATCATAAGAACTCTATTGCAAAGATACGTAGACATCTGCAAACGCTATTTCCTTGCAAAGAAGTGTCGCATTTACATCCATTTGAAGTGTAGACGAGGAATACATAACACTTCGCAAATCATATTATATCTTACCATGAAACATAGAACTGAGATTAGATATCGCGTTTTAAGAAGCATCAGAAATCCATTGCTACGATACGTAGACATCTGCAAACGCTATTTCCTAGCGAGGAAGTGTCGCATTCACATTCATTTGAAGTGTAGACGAGGAATACATAACACTTCGCAAATCATATTATATCTTATCATGAAACATAGAAATGAGTTGCGATATCGCGTTTTAAGAAGCATTAGAACTCTACTGCTACGATACGTAGACATCTGCAAACGCTATTTCCTAGCGAGGAAGTGTCGCTTTCACATTCATTTGAAGTGCAGACGAGGAATACATAACACTCCGCAAATCATATTATATCTTACCATGAAACATAGAAATGTGATGCGATATCGCGTTTTAAGAATCATAAGAACTCTATTGCTACGATACGTAGACATCAGCAAACGCTATTTCCTTGCAAAGAAGTGTCGCATTTACATTCATTTGAAGTGTAGACGAGGAATACATAACACTTCGCAAATCATATTATATCGTACCATGAAACATAGAAATGAGATGCGATATCGCGTTTCAAGAATCATAAGAACTCTATTGCTACGATACGTAGACATCTGCAAACGCTATTTCCTTGCAAAGAAGTGTCGCATTTACATTCATTTGAAGTGTAGGCGAGGAATACATAACACTTCGCAAATCATATTATATCTTACCATGAAACATAGAAATGAGATGCGATATCGCGTTTTAAGAAGCATTAGAACTCTATTGCTACGATACGTAGACATCTGCAAACGCAATTTCCTTGCAAGGAAGTGTCGCATTTACATTCATTTGAAGTGTAGACGAGGAATACATAACACTTCGCAAATCATATTATATCTTACCATGAAACATAGAACTGAGATGTGATACCGCGTTTTAAGAAGCATCAGAAATCCATTGCTACGATACGTAGACATCTGCAAACGCTATTTCCTTGCAAGGAAGTGTCGCATTTACATTCATTTGATGTGTAGACGAGGAATACATAACACTTCGCAAATCATAATATATCTTACCATGAAACATAGAAATGAGATGCGATATCTCGTTTTAAGGATCATAAGAACTCTATTGCTACGATACGTAGACATCTGCAGACGCTATTTCCTAGCAAGGAAGTGTCGCATTTACATCCATTTGAAGTGTAGACGAGGAATACATGACACTTCGCAAATCATATAATATCTGACCATGAAACATAGAAATGAGATGCGATATCGCGTTTTAAGAATCATAAGAACTCTATTGCTACGATACGTAGACATCTGCAAACGCTATTTCCTTGCAAGGAAGTGTCGCATTTACATTCATTTGATGTGTAGACGAGGAATACATAACACTTCGCAAATCATATTATATCTTACCATGAAACATAGAAATGAGATGCGATATCTCGTTTTAAGGATCATAAGAACTCTATTGCTACGATACGTAGACATCTGCAAACGCTATTTCCTTGCAAGGAAGTGTCGCATTTACATTCATTTGAATCGTAGACGAGGAATGCATAACACTTCGCAATGAATATTATATCTTATCATGAAACATAGATATGAGATGCAATATCTCGTTTTAAGAAGCATTAGAACTCTATTGCTACGATACCTAGACATCTGCAGACGCTATTTCCTAGCAAGGAAGTGTCGCATTTACATTCATTTGATGTGTAGACGAGGAATACATAACACTTCGCAAATCATATTATATCTTACCATGAAACATAGAAATGGGATGCGATATCGCGTTCTAAGAAGCATTAGAACACTATTGCTACGACAGGTAGACATTTGCAAACGCTATTTCCTTGCAAGGAAGTGCCGCATTTACATTCATTTGAAGTGTAGAGGAGGAATACATAACACTTCGCAAATCATATTACATCTTACCGTGAAACAGAAATGAGATGCAATATCGCGTTTTAAGAAGCATTAGAACACTATTGCTACGACAGGTAGACATTTGCAAACGCTATTTCCTTGCAAGGAAGTGCCGCATTTACATTCACTTGAAGTGTAGAGGAGGAATACATAACACATCGCAAATCATATTACATCTTACCATGAAACAGAAATGAGATGCAATATCGCGTTTTAAGAAGCATTAGAACTCTATTACTGCGATACCTAGACATCTGCAGACGCTATTTCCTTGCAAGGAAGTGTCGCAGTTACATTCATTTGAATCGTAGACGAGGAATGCATAACACTTCGCAATGAATATTACATCATACCATGAAACATACAAATGAGATGCGATATCGCGCTTTAAGAAGCATTAGAAATCTATTGCTACGATACGTAGACATCTGCAATCGCCATTTCCTAGCGAGGAAGTGTCGCATTCACATTCATTTGAAGTGTAGACGAGGAAAGCATAACACATCGCAATGAATATTATATCTTATCATGAAACATAGATATGAGATGCAATATCTCGTTTTAAGAAGCATTTGAACTCTATTGCTTCGATACGTAGACATCTGCAAACGCTATTTCCTTGCAAGGAAGTGTCGCATTTACATTCATTTGAATCGTAGACGAGGAATGCATAACAATTCGCAATGAATATTATATCTTGTCGTGAAACATAGATATGAGATGCAATATCTCGTTTTAGGAAGCATTTGAACTGTATTGCTTCGATACGTAGACATCTGCAAACGCTATTTCCATGCAAGGATGTGTCGCATTTACATTCATTTGAAGTGTAGACGAGGAATACATGATACTTCGCCAATCATATTATATCTTACCATGAAACATAGAGATGAGATGCGATATCGCGTTTTAAGAAGCATTCGAACTCTATTGCTTCGATACGTAGACATCTGCAAACGCTATTTCCTAGCAAGGAAGTGTCGCATTTACATTCATTTGAAGTGTAGAAGAGGACTACATAACACTTCGCATGTCATATTATATCTTACCATGAAACATAGAAATGAGATGCAATATTGCGTTTTAAGAAGCATAAGATCTCTATTGCTACGATATGTAGACATCTGCAAACGCTATTTCCTTGCAAGGAAGTGTCGCATTTACATTCTTCTGAAGAGAATAAAAGGTATACATAACACTTTACGATGAATATTATATCCTATCATGCAACATAGAAATGAGATACGATATCGCGTTCTAAGAAGCATTAGAACTCCATCCCTACGATACGTAGACATCTGCAAACGCTATTTCCTAGCAAGGATGTGTCGCATTTACATTTATTTGAAGTGTAGACGAGGACTACATAACACTTCGCAAATCATATTATATCTTACCATGAAACATAGAAATGAGATGCGATATCGCGTTTTAAGAAGCAATAGAACTCTATTGCTACGATACGTAGACGTCTACAAACGCTATTTCCTAGCAAGGAAGTGTCGCATTTACATTCATTTGAAGTGTAGACGAGGACTACATAACACTTCGCAAGTCATATTATATCTTACCATGAAACATAGAAATGAGATGCAATATCGCGTTTTAAGAAGCATAAGATCTCTATTGCTACGATATGTAGACATCTGCAAACGCTATTTCCTTGCAAGGAAGTGTCGCATTTACATTCTTCTGAAGAGAATAAAAGGTATACATAACACTTTACAATGAATATTATATCCTATCATGCAACATAGAAATGAGATACGATATCGCGTTCTAAGAAGCATTAGAACTCCATCCCTACGATACGTAGACATCTGCAAACGCTATTTCCTAGCAAGGATGTGTCGCATTTACATTTATTTGAAGTGTAGACGAGGACTACATAACACTTCGCAAATCATATTACATCTTACCATTAAACATGGAAATGAGATGCGATATCGCGGTTTAAGAAGCGTTAAAAATCTATTGCTACGATAGGTAGACATCTGCAAACGCTATTTCCTTGCATGGTAGTGTCGCGTTTACATTCTTTTGAAGTGAATAATAGGTATACATAACACTTCGCAATGAATACTATACCTTGTCATGAAACGTAGAAATGAGATGCGATATCGCGTTTTAAGAAGCATTAGAACTCTATTGCTACGATACGTAGATATCTATAAACGCTATTTCCTAGCAAGGAAGTGTCGCGTTTACATTAATTTGAAATGTAGACGAGGACTACATAACACTTCGCAAATCATATTATATCTTACCATGAAACATAGAAATGAGATGCGATATCGCGGTTTAAGAAGCATTAGAACTCTATTGCGACGATAGGTAGACATCTGCAAACGCTATTTCCTAGCAAGGAAGTGTCGCATTTACATTCATTTGAAGTGTAGACGAGGACTACATAACACTTCGCAAGTCATATTATATCTTACCATGAAACATAGAAATGAGATGCGATATCACGTTTTAAGAAGCATTAGAACTCCATCCCTACGATACGTAGACATCTGCAAACGCTACTTCCTAGCAAGGAAGTGTCGCATTTACATTCATTTGAAGTGTAGACGAGGACTACATAACACTTCGCAAGTCATATTATATCTTACCATGAAACATAGAAATGAGATGCGATATCACGTTTTAGGAAGCATTAGAACTCCATCCCTACGATACGTAGACATCTGCAAACGCTACTTCCTAGCAAGGAAGTGTCGCATTTACATTCATTTGAAGTGTAGACGAGGACTACATAACACTTCGCAAGTCATATTATATCTTACCATGAAACATAGAAATGAGATGCAATATCGCGTTTTAAGAAGCATAAGATCTCTATTGCTACGATATGTAGACATCTGCAAACGCTATTTCCTTGCATGGAAGTGTCGCATTTATATTCATTTGAAGTGTAGACGAGGAATACATAACACTTCGCAAATCATATTATACCTTACCATGAAACATAGAAATGAGATACGATATAGCGCTTTAAGAATCATAAGAACTCTATTGCTACGATACGTAGACATCTGCAAACGCTATTTCCTTGCAAAGAAGTGTCGCATTTACATTCATTTGATGTGTAGACGCGGAATACATAACACTTCGCAAATCATATTATATCTTACCATGAAACATAGAAATGAGATGCGATATCGCGTTTTAAGAAGCATTAGAACTCTATTGCTACGATATGTAGACATCTGCAAACGCAATTTCCTTGCAAGGAAGTGTCGCATTTACATTCATTTGAATCGTAGACGAGGAATGCATAACACTTCGCAATGAATATTATATCTTATCATGAAACATAGATATGAGATGCAATATCTCGTTTTAAGAAGCATTTGAACTCTATTGCTACGATACGTAGACATCTGCAAACGCTATTTCCTTGCAAAGAAGTGTCGCATTTACATTCATTTGAAGTGTAGACGAGGAATACATAACACTTCGCAAATCATATTATATCGTACCATGAAACATAGAAATGAGATGCGATATCGCGTTTCAAGAATCATAAGAACTCTATTGCTACTATACGTAGACATCTGCAAACGCTATTTCCTTGCAAAGAAGTGTCGCATTTACATTCATTTGAAGTGTAGACGAGGAATACATAACATTTCGCAAATCATATTATATCTTACCATGAAACATAGAAATGAGATGCGATATCGCGTTTTAAGAATCATAAGAACTCTATTGCTACGATACGTAGACATCTGCAATCGCTATTTCCTTTCAAGGAAGTGTCGCATTTACATTCATTTGAAGTGTAGACGAGGAATACATAACACTCCGCAAATCATATTATATCTTACCATGAAACATAGAAATGAGATGCGATATAGCGTTTTAAGAATCATAAGAACTCTATTGCTACGATACGTAGACATCTGCAAACGCTATTTCCTTGCAAAGAAGTGTCGCATTTACATTCATTTGATGTGTAGACGAGGAATACATAACACTTCGCAAAACATATTATATTTTATCATGAAACATAGAAATGAGTTGCGATATCGCGTTTTAAGAAGCATTAGAACTCTACTGCTACGATACGTAGACATCTGCAAACGCTATTTCCTAGCGAGGAAGTGTCGCATTCACATTCATTTGAAGTGTAGACGAGGAATACATAACACTCCGCAAATCATTTTATATCTTACCATGAAATATAGAAATGTGATGCGATATCGCGTTTTAAGAATCATAAGAACCCTATTGCTACGATACGTAGACATCTGCAAACGCTATTTCCTTGCAAAGAAGTGTCGCATTTACATTCATTTGAAGTGTAGACGAGGAATACATAACACTTCGCAAATCATATTATATCGTACCATGAAACATAGAAATGAGATGCGATATCGCGTTTCAAGAATCATAAGAACTCCATTGCTACGATACGTAGACATCTGCAAACGCTATTCCCATGCAGAGAAGTGTCGCATTTACATTCATTTGAAGTGTAGACGAGGAATACATAACACTACGCAAATCATATTATATCTTACCATGAAACATAGAAATGAGATGCGATATAGCGTTTTAAGAATCATAAGAACTCTATTGCAACGATACGTAGACATCTGCAAATGCTATTTCCTTGCAAGGAAGTGCCGCATTTACATTCATTTGAAGTGTAGACGAGGAATACATAACACTCCGCAAATCATATTATATCTTACCATGAAACATAGAAATGAGATGCGATATCGCGTTTTAAGAAGCATTAGAACTCTATTGCTACGATACGTAGACATCTGCAAACGCAATTTCCTTGCAAGGAAGTGTCGCATTTACATTCATTTGAATCGTAGACGAGGAATGCATAACACTTCGCAATGAATATTATATCTTATCATGAAACATAGATATGAGATGCAATATGTCGTTTTAAGAAGCATTTGAACTCTATTGCTACGATACGTAGACATCTGCAAACGCTATTTCCTTGCAAAGAAGTGTCGCATTTACATTCATTTGTAGTGTAGACGAGGAATACATAACACTTCGCAAATCATATTATATCTTACCATGAAACATAGAAATGAGATGCGACATCGCGTTCTATGAAGCATTAGAACACTACTGCTACGATAGGTAGACACTTGCGAACGCTATTTCCTTGCAAGGAAGTGTCGCATTTACATTCATTTGAAGTGTAGACGAGGAATACATAACACTCCGCAGATCATATTATATCTTACCATGAAACATAGAAATGTGATGCGATATCGCGTTTTAAGAATCATAAGAACACTATTGCAACGATACGTAGACATCTGCAAACGCTATTTCCTTGCAAAGAAGTGTCGCATTTACATCCATTTGAAGTGTAGACGAGGAATACATAACACTTCGCAAATCATATTATATCTTACCATGAAACATAGAACTGAGATTAGATATCGCGTTTTAAGAAGCATCAGAAATCCATTGCTACGATACGTAGACATCTGCAAACGCTATTTCCTTGCAAGGAAGTTCGCATTTACATTCATTTGAAGCGTAGACGAGGAATACATAACACTCCGCAGATCATATTATATCTTACCATGAAACATAGAAATGTGATGCGATATCGCGTTTTAAGAATCATAAGAACTCTATTGCAACCATACGTAGACATCTGCAAACGCTATTTCCTTGCAAAGAAGTGTCGCATTTACATCCATTTGAAGTGTAGACGAGGAATACATAACACTTCGCAAATCATATTATATCTTACCATGAAACATAGAACTGAGATTAGATATCGCGTTTTAAGAAGCATCAGAAATCCATTGCTACGATACGTAGACATCTGCAAACGCTATTTCCTAGCGAGGAAGTGTCGCATTCACATTCATTTGAAGTGTAGACGAGGAATACATAACACTTCGCAAATCATATTATATCTTATCATGAAACATAGAAATGAGTTGCGATATCGCGTTTTAAGAAGCATTAGAACTCTACTGCTACGATACGTAGACATCTGCAAACGCAATTTCCTTGCAAGGAAGTGTCGCATTTACATTCATTTGAAGTGTAGACGAGGAATACATAACACTTCGCAAATCATATTATATCTTACCATGAAACATAGAACTGAGATGTGATACCGCGTTTTAAGAAGCATCAGAAATCCATTGCTACGATACGTAGACATCTGCAAACGCTATTTCCTTGCAAGGAAGTGTCGCATTTACATTCATTTGATGTGTAGACGAGGAATACATAACACTTCGCAAATCATAATATATCTTACCATGAAACATAGAAATGAGATGCGATATCTCGTTTTAAGGATCATAAGAACTCTATTGCTACGATACGTAGACATCTGCAGACGCTATTTCCTAGCAAGGAAGTGTCGCATTTACATCCATTTGAAGTGTAGACGAGGAATACATGACACTTCGCAAATCATATAATATCTTACCATGAAACATAGAAATGAGATGCGATATCGCGTTTTAAGAATCATAAGAACTCTATTGCTACGATACGTAGACATCTGCAAACGCTATTTCCTTGCAAGGAAGTGTCGCATTTACATTCATTTGAATCGTAGACGAGGAATGCATAACACTTCGCAATGAATATTATATCTTATCATGAAACATAGATATGAGATGCAATATCTCGTTTTAAGAAGCATTAGAACTCTATTACTACGATACCTAGACATCTGCAGACGCTATTTCCTAGCAAGGAAGTGTCGCATTTACATTCATTTGATGTGTAGACGAGGAATACATAACACTTCGCAAATCATATTATATCTTACCATGAAACATAGAAATGGGATGCGATATCGCGTTCTAAGAAGCATTAGAACACTATTGCTACGACAGGTAGACATTTGCAAACGCTATTTCCTTGCAAGGAAGTGCCGCATTTACATTCATTTGAAGTGTAGAGGAGGAATACATAACACTTCGCAAATCATATTACATCTTACCATGAAACAGAAATGAGATGCAATATCGCGTTTTAAGAAGCATTAGAACACTATTGCTACGACAGGTAGACATTTGCAAACGCTATTTCCTTGCAAGGAAGTGCCGCATTTACATTCACTTGAAGTGTAGAGGAGGAATACATAACACTTCGCAAATCATATTACATCTTACCATGAAACAGAAATGAGATGCAATATCGCGTTTTAAGAAGCATTAGAACTCTATTGCTGCGATACCTAGACATCTGCAGACGCTATTTCCTTGCAAGGAAGTGTCGCAGTTACATTCATTTGAATCGTAGACGAGGAATGCATAACAATTCGCAATGAATATTATATCTTATCGTGAAACATAGATATGAGATGCAATATCTCGTTTTAGGAAGCATTTGAACTGTATTGCTTCGATACGTAGACATCTGCAAACGCTATTTCCATGCAAGGATGTGTCGCATTTACATTCATTTGAAGTGTAGACGAGGAATACATGATACTTCGCAAATCATATTATATCTTACCATGAAACATAGAGATGAGATGCGATATCGCGTTTTAAGAAGCATTCGAACTCTATTGCTTCGATACGTAGACATCTGCAAACGCTATTTCCTAGCGAGGAAGTATCGCATTCACATTCATTTGAAGTGTAGACGAGGAATACATAACACTTCGCAAATCATGTTATATCTTACCATGAAACAGAAATGAGATGCAATATCGCGTTTTAAGAAGCATTAGAACTCTATTGCTGCGATACCTAGACATCTGCAGACGCTATTTCCTTGCAAGGAAGTGTCGCAGTTACATTCATTTGAATCGTAGACGAGGAATGCATAACACTTCGCAATGAATATTACATCTTACCATGAAACATACAAATGAGATGCGATATCGCGCTTTAAGAAGCATTAGAAATCTATTGCTACGATAGGTAGACATCTGCGAACGCTATTTCCTACCAAGAAAGTGTCGCATTTACATTCATTTGAAGTGTAGACGAGGGCTACATAACACTTCGCATGTCATATTATATCTTACCATGAAACATAGAAATGAGATGCGATATCACGTTTTAAGAAGCATTAGAACTCCATCCCTACGATACGTAGACATCTGCAAACGCTATTTCCTAGCAAGGATGTGTCGCATTTACATTTATTTGAAGTGTAGACGAGGACTACATAACACTTCGCAAATCATATTATATCTTACCATGAAACATAGAAATGAGATGCGATATCGCGTTTTAAGAAGCAATAGAACTCTATTGCTACGATACGTAGACGTCTACAAACGCTATTTCCTAGCAAGGAAGTGTCGCATTTACATTCATTTGAAGTGTAGACGAGGACTACATAACACTTCGCAAGTCATATTATATCTTACCATGAAACATAGAAATGAGATGCAATATCGCGTTTTAAGAAGCATAAGATCTCTATTGCTACGATATGTAGACATCTGCAAACGCTATTTCCTTGCAAGGAAGTGTCGCATTTATATTCATTTGAAGTGTAGACGGGGAATACATAACACTTCGCCAGTCATATTATATCTTACCATTGAACATAGGAATGAGATGCGATATCGCGGTTTAAGAAGCATTAGAATTCTATTGCTACGGTAGGTAGACATCTGCAAACGCTATTTCCTAGCAAGGATGTGTCGCATTTACATTTATTTGAAGTGTAGACGAGGACTACATAACACTTCGCAAATCATATTACATCTTACCATTAAACATGGAAATGAGATGCGATATCGCGGTTTAAGAAGCGTTAGAAATCTATTGCTACGATAGGTAGACATCTGCAAACGCTATTTCCTTGCATGGTAGTGTCGCGTTTACATTCTTTTGAAGTGAATAATAGGTATACATAACACTTCGCAATGAATACTATACCTTGTCATGAAACATAGAAATGAGATGCGATATCACGTTTTAAGAAGCATCAGAACTCCATCCCTACGATACGTAGACATCTGCAAACGCTACTTCCTAGCAAGGAAGTGTCGCATTTACATTCATTTGAAGTGTAGACGAGGACTACATAACACTTCGCAAGTCATATTATATCTTACCATGAAACATAGAAATGAGATGCGAAATCGCTTATTAAGAAGAATTAGAACTCTATTGCTACGATACGTAGACATCTGCAAACGCTATTTCCTAGCAAGGAAGTGTCGCATTTACATTCATCTGAAGTGTAGACGAGGAATATATAACATTTCGCAATGAATATTTCATCTTATCATGAAACATGGAAATGAGATGCGATATCTCGTTTTAAGAAGCATTTTATCTATATTGCTGCGATACGTAGACATCTGCAAACGCTATTTCCTTGCAAGGAAGTGTCGCATTCACATTCATTTGAAGTGTAGACGAGGAATACATAACACTTCGCCAATCATATTATATCTTACAATTAAACATAGAAATGAGATGCGATATCGCGTTTTAAGAAGCATTAGAACTCTATTGCAACGATAGGTAGACATCTGCAAACGCTATTTCTTAGCAAGGAAGTGTCGCACTTACATTCATTTGAAGTGTAGACGAGGACTGCATAACACTTCGCAAGTCATATTATATCTTACCATGAAACATAGAAATGAGAAGCAATATCGCGTTTTAAGAAGCATTAGAACTCTATTGCTACGATACGTAGACATCTACAAACGCTATTTCCTATGAGGGAAGTGTCGCGTTTACATTCATTTGAAGTGTAGACGAGGAATACATAACACTTCGCAAATCGTTTTATATCTTACCATGAAACATAGAAATGAGATGCGATATCGCGGTTTAAGAAGCATTAGAACACTATTGCTACGATAGGTAGACATCTGCAAACGCTATTTCCTACCAAAAAAGTGTCGCATTTACATTCATTTGGAGTGTAGACGAGGACTACATAACACTTCGCCAGTCATATTATATCTTACCACTGAACATAGAAATGAGATGCGATATCGCGGTTTAAGAAGCATTAGAACTCTATTGCAACGACAGGTAGACATCTGCAAACGCTATTTCCTAGCAAGGAAGTGTCGCATTTACATTCATTTGAAGTGTAGACGAGGACTACATAACACTTCGCAAGTCATATTATATCTTACCATGAAACATAGAAATGAGATGCGATATCACGTTTTAAGAAGCATCAGAACTCCATCCCTACGATACGTAGACATCTGCAAACGCTATTTCCTAGCAAGGAAGTGTCGCATTTACATTCATTTGAAGTGTAGACGAGGACTACATAACACATCGCAAGACATATTATATCTTACCATGAAACATAGAAATGAGATGCGATATCACGTTTTAAGAAGCATTAGAACTCCATCCCTACGATACGTAGACATCTGCAAACGCTATTTCCTAGCAAGGATGTGCCGCATTTACATTTATTTGTAGTGTAGACGAGGACTACATAACATTTCGCAAATCATATTATATCTTACCATGAAACATAGAAATGAGATGCGAAATCGCTTATTAAGAAGCATTAGAACTCTATTGCTACGATACGTAGACATCTGCAAACGCTATTTCCTAGCAAGGAAGTGTCGCATTTACATTCATCTGAAGTGTAGACGAGGAATATATAACATTGCGCAATGAATATTTCATCTTATCATGAAACATGGAAATGAGATGCGATATCTCGTTTTAAGAAGCATTTTAACTATATTGCTTCGATACGTAGACATCTGCAAACGCTATTTCCTTGCAAGGAAGTGTCGCATTCACATTCATTTGAAGTGTAGACGAGGAATACATAACACTTCGCCAATCATATTATATCTTACAATTAAACATAGAAATGAGATGCGATATCGCGTTTTAAGAAGCATTAGAACTCTATTGCAACGATAGGTAGACATCTGCAAACGCTATTTCCTAGCAAGGAAGTGTCGCACTTACATTCATTTGAAGTGTAGACGAGGACTACATAACACTTCGCCAATCATATTATATCTTACCATGAAACATAGAAATGAGATGCAATATCGCGTTTTAAGAAGCATAAGAACTCTATTGCTACGATACGTAGACATCTGCAAACGCTATTTCCTTGCAAGGAAGTGTCGTATTTACATTCTTCTGAAGAGAATACGAGGTATACATAACACTTTACAACGAATATTATATCCTATCATGCAACATAGAAATGAAATACGATATCTCGTTTTAAGTAGCATTAGAACTCCATCCTTACGATACGTAAACATCTGCAAACGCTATTTCCTAGAAAGGAAGTGTCGCATTTACATTCTTTGAAATGTAGACGAGGAATACATAACACTTCGCAATGAATATTACATCTTATCATAAAACATAGAAATGAGATGCGACATCACGTTTTAAGAAGCATTAGAACTCTATTGCAACGATAGGTAGACATCTGCAAACGCTATTTCTTAGCAAGGAAGTGTCGCACTTACATTCATTTGAAGTGTAGACGAGGACTACATAACACTTCGCAAGTCATATTATATCTTACCATGAAACATAGAAATGAGAAGCAATATCGCGTTTTAAGAAGCATTAGAACTCTATTGCTACGATACGGAGACATCTACAAACGCTATTTCCTATGAAGGAAGTGTCGCGTTTACATTCATTTGAAGTGTAGACGAGGAATACATAAAACTTCGCAAATCATATTATATCTTACCATTAAACATAGAAATGAGATGCGATATCGCGGTTTAAGAAGCATTAGAACACTATTGCTACGATAGGTAGACATCTGCAAACGCTATTTCCTACCAAGAAAGTGTCGCATTTACATTCATTTGAAGTGTAGACGAGGACTACATAACACTTCGCATGTCATATTATATCTTACCACGAAACATAGAAATGAGATGCAATATCGCGTTTTAAGAAGCATTAGAACTCTATTGCTACGATACGTAGACATCTACAAACGCTATTTCCTATGAAGGAAGTGTCGCGTTTACATTCATTTGAAGTGTAGACGAGGAATACATAAAACTTCGCAAATCATATTATATCTTACCATTAAACATAGAAATGAGATGCGATATCGCGGTTTAAGAAGCATTAGAACACTATTGCTACGATAGGTAGACATCTGCAAACCCTATTTCCTACCAAGAAAGTGTCGCATTTACATTCATTTGAAGTGTAGACGAGGACTACATAACACTTCGCCAGTCATATTATATCTTACCACTGAACATAGAAATGAGATGCGATATCGCGATTTAAGAAGCATTAGAACTCTATTGCAACGACAGGTAGACATCTGCAAACGCTATTTCCTAGCAAGGATGTGCCGCATTTACATTTATTTGTAGTGTAGACGAGGACTACATAACATTTCGCAAATCATATTATATCTTACCATGAAACATAGAAATGAGATGCGAAATCGCTTATTAAGAAGCATTAGAACTCTATTGCAACGATACGTAGACATCTGCAAACGCTATTTCCTAGCAAGGAAGTGTCGCATTTACATTCTTCTGAAGTGTAGACGAGGAATATATAACATTTCGCAATGAATATTTCATCTTATCATGAAACATGGAAATGAGATGCGATATCTCGTTTTAAGAAGCATTTTAACTATATTGCTGCGATACGTAGACATCTGCAAACGCTATTTCCTTGCAAGGAAGTGTCGCATTCACATTCATTTGAAGTGTAGACGAGGAATACATAACACTTCGCCAATCATATTATATCTTACAATTAAACATAGAAATGAGATGCGATATCGCGTTTTAAGAAGCATTAGAACTCTATTGCAACGATAGGTAGACATCTGCAAACGCTATTTCTTAGCAAGGAAGTGTCGCACTTACATTCATTTGAAGTGTAGACGAGGACTACATAACACTTCGCAAGTCATATTAAATCTTACCATGAAACATAGAAATGAGAAGCAATATCGCGTTTTAAGAAGCATTAGAACTCTATTGCTACGATACGTAGACATCTACAAACGCTAATTCCTATGAAGGAAGTGTCGCGTTTACATTCATTTGAAGTGTAGACGAGGAATACATAAAACTTCGCAAATCATATTATATCTTACCATTAAACATAGAAATGAGATGCGATATCGCGGTTTAAGAAGCATTAGAACACTATTGCTACGATAGGTAGACATCTGCAAACGCTATTTCCTACCAAGAAAGTGTCGCATTTACATTCATTTGAAGTGTAGACGAGGACTACATAACACTTCGCATGTCATATTATATCTTACCACGAAACATAGAAATGAGATGCAATATCGCGTTTTAAGAAGCATTAGAACTCTATTGCTACGATACGTAGACATCTACAAACGCTATTTCCTATGAAGGAAGTGTCGCGTTTACATTCATTTGAAGTGTAGACGAGGAATACATACAACTTCGCAAATCATATTATATCTTACCATTAAACATAGAAATGAGATGCGATATCGCGGTTTAAGAAGCATTAGAACACTATTGCTACGATAGGTAGACATCTGCAAACGCTATTTCCTACCAAGAAAGTGTCGCATTTACATTCATTTGAAGTGTAGACGAGGACTACATAACACTTCGCCAGTCATATTATATCTTACCACTGAACATAGAAATGAGATGCGATATCGCGGTTTAAGAAGCATTAGAACTCTATTGCAACGATAGGTAGACATCTGCAAACGCTATTTCCTAGCAAGGAAGTGTCGCATTTACATTCATTTGAAGTGTAGACGAGGAATACATAAAACTTCGCAAATCATATTATATCTTACCATTAAACATAGAAATGAGATGCGATATCGCGGTTTAAGAAGCATTAGAACACTATTGCTACGATAGGTAGACATCTGCAAACGCTATTTCCTACCAAGAAAGTGTCGCATTTTCATTCATTTGAAGTGTAGACGAGGACTACATAACACTTCGCCAGTCATATTATATCTTACCACTGAACATAGAAATGAGATGCGATATCGCGGTTTAAGAAGCATTAGAACTCTATTGCAACGATAGGTAGACATCTGCAAACGCTATTTCCTAGCAAGGAAGTGTCGCATTTACATTCATTTGAAGTGTAGACGAGGACTACATAACACTTCGCCAGTCATATTATATCTTACCACTGAACATAGAAATGAGATGCGATATCGCGGTTTAAGAAGCATTAGAACTCTATTGCAACGATAGGTAGACATCTGCAAACGCTATTTCCTAGCAAGGATGTGCCGCATTTACATTTATTTGTTGTGTAGACGAGGACTACATAACATTTCGCAAATCATATTATATCTTACCATGAAACATAGAAATGAGATGCGAAATCGCTTATTAAGAAGCATTAGAACTCTATTGCTACGATACGTAGACATCTGCAAACGGTATTTCCTAGCAAGGAAGTGTCGCATTTACATTCATCTGAAGTGTAGACGAGGAATATATAACATTTCGCAATGAATATTTCATCTTATCATGAAACATGGAAATGAGATGCGATATCTCGTTTTAAGAAGCATTTTAACTATATTGCTGCGATACGTAGACATCTGCAAACGCTATTTCCTTGCAAGGAAGTGTCGCATTCACATTCATTTGAAGTGTAGACGAGGAATACATAACACTTCGCCAATCATATTATATCTTACAATTAAACATAGAAATGAGATCCGATATCGCGTTTTAAGAAGCATTAGAACTCTATTGCAACGATAGGTAGACATCTGCAAACGCTATTTCTTAGCAAGGAAGTGTCGCACTTACATTCATTTGAAGTGTAGACGAGGACTACATAACACTTCGCAAGTCATATTACATCTTACCATGAAACATAGAAATGAGAAGCAATATCGCGTTTTAAGAAGCATTAGAACTCTATTGCTACGATACGTAGACATCTACAAACGCTATTTCCTATGAAGGAAGTGTCGCGTTTACATTCATTTGAAGTGTAGACGAGGAATACATAAAACTTCGCAAATCATATTATATCTTACCATTAAACATAGAAATGAGATGCGATATCGCGGTTTAAGAAGCATTAGAACTCTATTGCTACGATAGGTAGACATCTGCAAACGCTATTTCCTACCAAGAAAGTGTCGCATTTACATTCATTTGAAGTGTAGACGAGGACTACATAACACTTCGCAAGTCATATTATATCTTACCATGAAACATAGAAATGAGATGCAATATCACGTTTTAAGAAGCATTAGAACTCTATTGCAACGATAGGTAGACATCTGCAAACGCTATTTCCTAGCAAGGAAGTGTCGCATTTACATTCATTTGAAGTGTAGACGAGGACTACATAACACTTCGCAAGTCATATTATATCTTACCATGAAACATAGAAATGAGATGCGATATCACGTTTTAAGAAGCATTAGAACTCTATTGCAACGACAGGTAGACATCTGCAAACGCTATTTCCTAGCAAGGATGTGCCGCATTTACATTTATTTGTAGTGTAGACGAGGACTACATAACATTTCGCAAATCATATTATATCTTACCATGAAACATAGAAATGAGATGCGAAATCGCTTATTAAGAAGCATTAGAACTCTATTGCTACGATACGTAGACATCTGCAAACGCTATTTCCTAGCAAGGAAGTGTCGCATTTACATTCTTCTGAAGTGTAGACGAGGAATATATAACATTTCGCAATGTATATTTCATCTTATCATGAAACATGGAAATGAGATGCGATATCTCGTTTTAAGAAGCATTTTAACTATATTGCTGCGATACGTAGACATCTGCAAACGCTATTTCCTTGCAAGGAAGTGTCGCATTCACATTCATTTGAAGTGTAGACGAGGAATACATAACACTTCGCCAATCATATTATATCTTACAATTAAACATAGAAATGAGATGCGATATCGCGTTTTAAGAAGCATTAGAACTCCATTGCAACGATAGGTAGACATCTGCAAACGCTATTTCTTAGCAAGGAAGTGTCGCACTTACATTCATTTGAAGTGTAGACGAGGACTACATAACACTTCGCAAGTCATATTATATCTTACCATGAAACATAGAAATGAGAAGCAATATCGCGTTTTGAGAAGCATTAGAACACTATTGCTACGATAGGTAGACATCTGCAAACGCTATTTCCTACCAAGAAAGTGTCGCATTTACATTCATTTGAAGTGTAGACGAGGACTACATAACACTTCGCCAGTCATATTATATCTTACCATGAAACATAGAAATGAGATGCGATATCACGTTTTAAGAAGCATTAGAACTCCATCCCTACGAAACGTAGACATCTGCAAACGCTATTTCCTAGCAAGGATGTGTCGCATTTACATTTATTTGTAGTGTAGACGAGGACTACATAACATTTCGCAAATCATATTATATCTTACCATGAAACATAGAAATGAGATGCGAAATCGCTTATTAAGAAGCATTAGAACTCTATTGCTACGATACGTAGACATCTGCAAACGCTATTTCCTAGCAAGGAAGTGTCGCATTTACATTCATCTGAAGTGTAGACGAGGAATATATAACATTTCGCAATGAATATTTCATCTTATCATGAAACATGGAAATGAGATGCGATATCTCGTTTTAAGAAGCATTTTAACTATATTGCTTCGATACGTAGACATCTGCAAACGCTATTTCCTTGCAAGGAAGTGTCGCATTCACATTCATTTGAAGTGTAGACGAGGAATACATAACACTTCGCCAATCATATTATATCTTACAATTAAACATAGAAATGAGATGCGATATCGCGTTTTAAGAAGCATTAGAACTCTATTGCAACGATAGGTGGACATCTGCAAACGCTATTTCCTAGCAAGGAAGTGTCGCACTTACATTCATTTGAAGTGTAGACGAGGACTACATAACACTTCGCCAATCATATTATATCTTACCATGAAACATAGAAATGAGATGCAATATCGCGTTTTAAGAAGCATAAGAACTCTACTGCTACGATACGTAGACATCTGCAAACGCTATTTCCTTGCAAGGAAGTGTCGTATTTACATTCTTCTGAAGAGAATACGAGGTATACATAACACTTTACAACGAATATTATATCCTATCATGCAACATAGAAATGAAATACGATATCGCGTTTTAAGTAGCATTAGAACTCCATCCTTACGATACGTAAACATCTGCAAACGCTATTTCCTAGAAAGGAAGTGTCGCATTTACATTCATTTGAAATGTAGACGAGGAATACATAACACTTCGCAATGAATATTACATCTTATCATAAAACATAGAAATGAGATGCGACATCACGTTTTAAGAAGCATTAGAACTCCATCCCTACGACACGTAGACATCTGCAAACGCTATTTCCTAGCAAGGATGTGTCGCATTTACATTTATTTGAAGTGTAGACGAGGACTACATAACACTTAGAAAATCATATTCTATCTTACCATCTAACATAGAAATGAGATGCGGAATCGCGTTTTAAGAAGCATTAGAGCTCTATTGCTACGATACGTAGACATCTGAAAACGCTATTTGCTAGCAAGGAAGTGTCGCATTTACATTCTTTTGAAGTGAATAATAGGTATACATAACACTTCGCAATGAATACTATACCTTGTCATGAAACGTAGAAATGAGATGCGATATCGCGTTTTAAGAAGCATTAGTACTCTATTGCTACGATACGTAGACATCTGCAAACGCTATTTCCTAGCAAGGATGTGCCGCATTTACATTTATTTGTTGTGTAGACGAGGACTACATAACATTTCGCAAATCATATTATATCTTAGCATGAAACATAGAAACGAGATGCGATATCGCGTTTTAAGAAGCATTAGAACTCTATTGCTACGTTACGTAGACATCTGCAAACGCTATTTCCTAGCAAGGAAGTGTCGCATTTACATTCATTTATAGTGTAGACGAGGAATACATAACATTTCGCAATGAATATTACATCTTATCATGAAACATAGAAATGAGATGCGATATCTCGTTTTAAGAAGCATTTGAACTCTATTGCTTCGAAACGTAGACATCTGCAAACGCTATTTCCTAGCAAGGATGTGTCGCATTTACATATATTTGAAGTGTAGATGAGGACTACATAACACTTCGCAAATCATATTATATCTTACCATGAAACATAGAAGTGAGATGCGAAATCGCGTTTTAAGAAGCATTAGAAATCTATTGCTACGATAGGTAGACATCTGCAATCGCTATTTCCTAGCAAGGAAGTGTCGCATTTACATTCATTTGAAGTGTAGACGAGGACTACATAACACTTCGCGTGTCATATTATATCTTACCATGAAACATAGAAATGAGATGCAATATCGCGTTTTAAGAAGCATTACAACTCCATCCCTACGATACGTAGACATCTGCAAACGCTATTTCCAATCAAGAATGTGTCGCATTTACATTTATTAGAAGTGTAGACGAGGACTACATAACACTTAGAAAATCATATTATATCTTACCATGAAACATAGAAATGAGATGCGATATCGCGTTTTAAGAGGCATTAGAACTCTATTGCTACGATACGTAGATATCTGCAAACGCTATTTGCTAGCAAGGAAATGTCGCATTTACATTCTTTTGAATAATAGGTATACATAACACTTCGCAATGAATACTATACCTTGTCATGAAACGTAGAAATGAGATGCGATATAGCGTTTTAAGAAGCATTAGAACTCTATTGCTACGATTCGTAGACATCCACAAACGCTATTTCCTAGCAAGGAAGTGTCGCGTTTACATTCATTTGAAATGTAGACGAGGACTACATAACACTTCGCAAATCATATTATATCTTACCATGAAACATAGAAATGAGATGCGATATCGCGTTTGAAGAAGCATTAGAACTCTATTGCTACGATACGTAGACATCTGCAAACGCTATTTCCTAGCAAGGAAGTGTCGCATTTACATTCATTTGAAGTGTAGACGAGGACTACATAACACTTCGCGTGTCATATTATATCTTACCATGAAACATAGAAATGAGATGCAATATCGCGTTTTAAGAAGCATTACAACTCCATCCCTACGATACGGAGACATCTGCAAACGCTATTTCCAATCAAGGATGTGTCGCATTTACATTTATTAGAAGTGTAGACGAGGACTACATAACACTTAGAAAATCATATTATATCTTACCATGAAACATAGAAATGAGATGCGATATCGCGTTTTAAGAGGCATTAGAACTCTATTGCTACGATACGAAGATATCTGCAAACGCTATTTGCTAGCAAGGAAGTGTCGCATTTACATTCTTTTGAAGTGACTAATAGGTATACATAACACTTCGCAATGAATACTATACCTTGTCATGAAACGTAGAAATGAGATGCGATATCGCGTTTTAGGAAGCATTAGAACTCTATTGCTACGATTCGTAGACATCTACAAACGCTATTTCCTAGCAAGGAAGTGTCGCGTTTACATTCATTTGAAATGTAGACGAGGACTACATAACACTTCGCAAATCATATTATATCTTACCATGAAACATAGAAATGAGATGCGATATCTCGTTTTAAGAAGCATTTGAACTCTATTGCTTCGATACGTAGACATCTGCAAACGCTATTTCCTAGCAAGGATGTGTCGCATTTACATTTATTTGAAGTGTAGACGAGGACTACATAACACTTAGAAAATCATATTATATCTTACCATGTAACATAGAAATGAGATGCGGAATCGCGTTTTATGAAGCATTAGAACTCTATTGCTACGATACGTAGACATCTGAAAACGCTATTTGCTAGCAAGGAAGTGTCGCATTTACATTCTTTTGAAGTGAATAATAGGAATACATAACACTTCGCAATGAATACTATACCTTGTCATGAAACGTAGAAATGAGATGCGATATCGCGTTTTAAGAAGCATTAGAACTCTATTGCTACGATACGTAGACATCTACAAACGCCATTTCCTAGCAAGGAAGTGTCGCGTTTACATTCATTTGGAATGTAGACGAGGACTACATAACACTTCGCAAATCATATTATATCTTAGCATGAAACATAGAAATGAGATGCGATATCGCGTTTTAAGAAGCATTAGAACTCTATTGCTACGATACGTAGACATCTGCAAACGCTATTTCCTAGCAAGGAAGTGTCGCATTTACATTCATTTATAGTGTAGACGAGGAATACATAACATTTCGCAATGAATATTACATCTTATCATGAAACATAGAAATGAGATGCGATATCTCGTTTTAAGAAGCATTTGAACTCTATTGCTTCGAAACGTACATCTGCAAACGCTATTTCCTAGCAAGGATGTGTCGCATTTACATATATTTGAAGTGTAGATGAGGACTACATAACACTTCGCAAATCATATTATATCTTACCATGAAACATAGAAGTGAGATGCGAAATCGCGTTTTAAGAAGCATTAGAAATCTATTGCTACGATAGGTAGACATCTGCAAACGCTATTTCCTACCAAGAAAGTGTCGCATTTACATTCATTTGAAGTGTAGACGAGGACTACATAACACTTCGCATGTCATATTATATCTTACCATGAAACATAGAAATGAGATGCGAAATCGCTTATTAAGAAGCATTAGAACTCTATTGCTACGATACGTAGACATCTGCAAACGCTATTTCCTAGCAAGGAAGTGTCGCATTTAAATTCATCTGAAGTGTAGACGAGGAATATATAACATTTCGCAATGAATATTTCATCTTATCATGAAACATGGAAATGAGATGCGATATCTCGTTTTAAGAAGCATTTTAACTATATTGCTGCGATACGTAGACATCTGCAAACGCTATTTCCTTGCAAGGAAGTGTCGCATTCACATTCATTTGAAGTGTAGACGAGGAATACATAACACTTCGCCAATCATATTATATCTTACAATTAAACATAGAAATGAGATGCGATATCGCGTTTTAAGAAGCATTAGAACTCTATTGCAACGATAGGTAGACATCTGCAAACGCTATTTCTTAGCAAGGAAGTGTCGCACTTACATTCATTTGAAGTGTAGACGAGGACTACATAACACTTCGCAAGTCATATTATATCTTACCATGAAACATAGAAATGAGAAGCAATATCGCGTTTTAAGAAGCATTAGAACTCTATTGCTACGATACGCAGACATCTACAAACGCTATTTCCTATGAAGGAAGTGTCGCGTTTACATTCATTTGAAGTGTAGACGAGGAATACATAAAACTTCGCAAATCATATCATATCTTACCATTAAACATATAAATGAGATGCGATATCGCGGTTTAAGAAGCATTAGAACACTATTGCTACGATAGGTAGACATCTGCAAACGCTATTTCCTACCAAGAAAGTGTCGCATTTACATTCATTTGAAGTGTAGACGTGGACTACATAACACTTCGCAAGTCATATTATATCTTACCATGAAACATAGAAATGAGATGCGATATCACGTTTTAAGAAGCATCAGAACTCTATTGCAACGATAGGTAGACATCTGCAAACGCTATTTCCTAGCAAGGAAGTGTCGCATTTACATTCATTTGAAGTGTAGACGAGGACTACATAACACTTCGCAAGTCATATTATATCTTACCATGAAACATAGAAATGAGATGCGATATCACGTTTTAAGAAGCATTAGAACTCTATTGCAACGATAGGTAGACATCTGCAAACGCTATTTCCTAGCAAGGATGTGCCGCATTTACATTTATTTGTAGTGTAGACGAGGACTACATAACATTTCGCAAATCATATTATATCTTACCATGAAACATAGAAATGAGATGCGAAATCGCTTATTAAGAAGCATTAGAACTCTATTGCTACGATACGTAGACATCTGCAAACGCTATTTCCTAGCAAGGAAGTGTCGCAATTACATTCTTCTGAAGTGTAGACGAGGAATATATAACATTTTGCAATGAATATTTCATCTTATCATGAAACATGGAAATGAGATGCGATATCTCGTTTTAAGAAGCATTTTAACTATATTGCTGCGATACGTGGACATCTGCAAACGCTATTTCCTATGAAGGCAGTGTCGCGTTTACATTCATTTGAAGTGTAGACGAGGAATACATAAAACTTCGCAAATCATATTATATCTTACCATTAAACATAGAAATGAGATGCGATATCGCGGTTTAAGAAGCATTAGAACACTATTGCTACGATAGGTAGACATCTGCAAACGCTATTTCCTACCAAGAAAGTGTCGCATTTACATTCATTTGAAGTGTAGACGAGGACTACATAACACTTCGCCAGTCATATTATATCTTACCACTGAACATAGAAATGAGATGCGATATCGCGGTTTAAGAAGCATTAGAACTCTATTGCAACGATAGGTAGACATCTGCAAACGCTATTTCCTAGCAAGGAAGTGTCGCATTTACATTCATTTGAAGTGTAGACGAGGACTACATAACACTTCGCAAGTCATATTATATCTTACCATGAAACATAGAAATGAGATGCGATATCACGTTTTAAGAAGCATTAGAACTCCATCCCTACGATACGTAGACATCTGCAAACGCTATTTCCTAGCAAGGATGTGTCGCATTTACATTTATTTGTAGTGTAGACGAGGACTACATAACATTTCGCAAATCATATTATATCTTACCATGAAACATAGAAATGAGATGCGAAATCGCTTATTAAGAAGCATTAGAACTCTATTGCTACGATACGTAGACATCTGCAAACGCTATTTCCTAGCAAGGAAGTGTCGCATTTACATTCATCTGAAGTGTAGACGAGGAATATATAACATTTCGCAATGAATATTTCATCTTATCATGAAACATGGAAATGAGATGCGATATCTCGTTTTAAGAAGCATTTTAACTATATTTCTTCGATACGTAGACATCTGCAAACGCTATTTCCTTGCAAGGAAGTGTCGCGTTCACATTCATTTGAAGTGTAGACGAGGAATACATAACACTTCGCCAATCATATTATATCTTACAATTAAACATAGAAATGAGATGCGATATCGCGTCTTAAGAAGCATTAGAACTCTATTGCAACGATAGGTAGACATCTGCAAACGCTATTTCCTAGCAAGGATGTGCCGCATTTACATTTATTTGTTGTGTAGACGAGGACTACATAACATTTCGCAAATCATATTATATCTTACCATGAAACATAGAAATGAGATGCGAAATCGCTTATTAAGAAGCATTAGAACTCTATTGCTACGATACGTAGACATCTGCGAACGCTATTTCCTAGCAAGGAAGTGTCGCATTTACATTCATCTGAAGTGTAGACGAGGAATACATAAAACTTCGCAAATCATATTATATCTTACCATTAAACATAGAAATGAGATGCGATATCGCGGTTTAAGAAGCATTAGAACACTATTGCTACGATAGGTAGACATCTGCAAACGCTATTTCCTACCAAGAAAGTGTCGCATTTTCATTCATTTGAAGTGTAGACGAGGACTACATAACACTTCGCCAGTCATATTATATCTTACCACTGAACATAGAAATGAGATGCGATATCGCGGTTTAAGAAGCATTAGAACTCTATTGCAACGATAGGTAGACATCTGCAAACGCTATTTCCTAGCAAGGAAGTGTCGCATTTACATTCATTTGAAGTGTAGACGAGGACTACATAACACTTCGCAAGTCATATTATATCTTACCATGAAACATAGAAATGAGATGCGATATCACGTTTTAAGAAGCATTAGAACTCTATTGCAACAATAGGTAGACATCTGCAAACGCTATTTCCTAGCAAGGATGTGCCGCATTTACATTTATTTGTTGTGTAGACGAGGACTACATAACATTTCGCAAATCATATTATATCTTACCATGAAACATAGAAATGAGATGCGAAATCGCTTATTAAGAAGCATTAGAACTCTATTGCTACGATACGTGGACATCTGCAAACGCTATTTCCTAGCAAGGAAGTGTCGCATTTACATTCATCTGAAGTGTAGACGAGGAATATATAACATTTCGCAATGAATATTTCATCTTATCATGAAACATGGAAATGAGATGCGATATCTCGTTTTAAGAAGCATTTTAACTATATTTCTTCGATACGTAGACATCTGCAAACGCTATTTCCTTGCAAGGAAGTGTCGCGTTCACATTCATTTGAAGTGTAGACGAGGAATACATAACACTTCGCCAATCATATTATATCTTACAATTAAACATAGAAATGAGATGCGATATCGCGTCTTAAGAAGCATTAGAACTCTATTGCAACGATAGGTAGACATCTGCAAACGCTATTTCCTAGCAAGGATGTGCCGCATTTACATTTATTTGTTGTGTAGACGAGGACTACATAACATTTCGCAAATCATATTATATCTTACCATGAAACATAGAAATGAGATGCGAAATCGCTTATTAAGAAGCATTAGAACTCTATTGCTACGATACGTAGACATCTGCAAACGCTATTTCCTAGCAAGGAAGTGTCGCATTTACATTCATCTGAAGTGTAGACGAGGAATACATAAAACTTCGCAAATCATATTATATCTTACCATTAAACATAGAAATGAGATGCGATATCGCGGTTTAAGAAGCATTAGAACACTATTGCTACGATAGGTAGACATCTGCAAACGCTATTTCCTACCAAGAAAGTGTCGCATTTTCATTCATTTGAAGTGTAGACGAGGACTACATAACACTTCGCCAGTCATATTATATCTTACCACTGAACATAGAAATGAGATGCGATATCGCGGTTTAAGAAGCATTAGAACTCTATTGCAACGATAGGTAGACATCTGCAACGCTATTTCCTAGCAAGGAAGTGTCGCATTTACATTCATTTGAAGTGTAGACGAGGACTACATAACACTTCGCAAGTCATATTATATCTTACCATGAAACATAGAAATGAGATGCGATATCACGTTTTAAGAAGCATTAGAACTCTATTGCAACAATAGGTAGACATCTGCAAACGCTATTTCCTAGCAAGGATGTGCCGCATTTACATTTATTTGTTGTGTAGACGAGGACTACATAACATTTCGCAAATCATATTATATCTTACCATGAAACATAGAAATGAGATGCGAAATCGCTTATTAAGAAGCATTAGAACTCTATTGCTACGATACGTAGACATCTGCAAACGCTATTTCCTAGCAAGGAAGTGTCGCATTTACATTCATCTGAAGTGTAGACGAGGAATATATAACATTTCGCAATGAATATTTCATCTTATCATGAAACATGGAAATGAGATGCGATATCTCGTTTTAAGAAGCATTTTAACTATATTGCTGCGATACGTAGACATCTGCAAACGCTATTTCCTTGCAAGGAAGTGTCGCATTCACATTCATTTGAAGTGTAGACGAGGAATACATAAAACTTCGCAAATCATATTATATCTTACCATTAAACATAGAAATGAGATGCGATATCGCGGTTTAAGAAGCATTAGAACACTATTGCTACGATAGGTAGACATCTGCAAACGCTATTTCCTACCAAGAAAGTGTCGCATTTACATTCATTTGAAGTGTAGACGAGGACTACATAACACTTCGCAAGTCATATTATATCTTACCATGAAACATAGAAATGAGATGCGATATCACGTTTTAAGAAGCATTAGAACTCTATTGCAACGATAGGTAGACATCTGCAAACGCTATTTCCTAGCAAGGAAGTGTCGCATTTACATTCATTTGAAGTGTAGACGAGGACTACATAACACTTCGCAAGTCATATTATATCTTACCATGAAACATAGAAATGAGATGCGATATCACGTTTTAAGAAGCATTAGAACACTATTGCAACGATAGGTAGACATCTGCAAACGCTATTTCCTAGCAAGGATGTGCCGCATTTACATTTATTTGTAGTGTAGACGAGGACTACATAACATTTCGCAAATCATATTATATCTTACCATGAAACATAGAAATGAGATGCGAAATCGCTTATTAAGAAGCATTAGAACTCTATTGCTACGATACGTAGACATCTGCAAACGCTATTTCCTAGCAAGGAAGTGTCGCAATTACATTCTTCTGAAGTGTAGACGAGGAATATATAACATTTTGCAATGAATATTTCATCTTATCATGAAACATGGAAATGAGATGCGATATCTCGTTTTAAGAAGCATTTTAACTATATTGCTGCGATACGTGGACATCTGCAAACGCTATTTCCTTGCAAGGAAGTGTCGCATTCACATTCATTTGAAGTGTAGACGAGGAATACATAACACTTCGCCAATCATATTATATCTTACAATTAAACATAGAAATGAGATGCGATATCGCGTTTTAAGAAGCATTAGAACTCTATTGCAACGATAGGTAGACATCTGCAAACGCTATTTCTTAGCAAGGAAGTGTCGCACTTACATTCATTTGAAGTGTAGACGAGGTCTACATAACACTTCGCAAGTCATGTTATATCTTACCATGAAACATAGAAGTGAGAAGCAATATCGCGTTTTAAGAAGCATTAGAACTCTATTGCTACGATACGTAGACATCTACAAACGCTATTTCCTATGAAGGAAGTGTCGCGTTTACATTCATTTGAAGTGTAGACGAGGAATACATAAAACTTCGCAAATCATATTATATCTTACCATTAAACATAGAAATGAGATGCGATATCGCGGTTTGAGAAGCATTAGAACACTATTGCTACGATAGGTAGACATCTGCAAACGCTATTTCCTACCAAGAAAGTGTCGCATTTACATTCATTTGAAGTGTAGACGAGGACTACATAACACTTCGCATGTCATATTATATCTTACCACGAAACATAGAAATGAGATGCAATATCGCGTTTTAAGAAGCATTAGAACTCTATTGCTACGATACGCAGACATCTACAAACGCTATTTCCTATGAAGGAAGTGTCGCGTTTACATTCATTTGAAGTGTAGACGAGGAATACATAAAACTTCGCAAATCATATTATATCTTACCATTAAACATAGAAATGAGATGCGATATCACGTTTTAAGAAGCATTAGAACTCCATCCCTACGAAACGTAGACATCTGCAAACGCTATTTCCTAGCAAGGATGTGTCGCATTTACATTTATTTGTAGTGTAGACGAGGACTACATAACATTTCGCAAATCATATTATATCTTGCCATGAAACATAGAAATGAGATGCGAAATCGCTTATTAAGAAGCATTAGAACTCTATTGCTACGATACGTAGACATCTGCAAACGCTATTTCCTAGCAAGGAAGTGTCGCATTTACATTCATCTGAAGTGTAGACGAGGAATATATAACATTTCGCAATGAATATTTCATCTTATCATGAAACATGGAAATGAGATGCGATATCTCGTTTTAAGAAGCATTTTAACTATATTGCTTCGATACGTAGACATCTGCAAACGCTATTTCCTTCCAAGGAAGTGTCGCATTCACATTCATTTGAAGTGTAGACGAGGAATACATAACACTTCGCCAATCATATTATATCTTACAATTAAACATAGAAATGAGATGCGATATCGCGTTTTAAGAAGCATTAGACCTCTATTGCAACGATAGGTAGACATCTGCAAACGCTATTTCCTAGCAAGGAAGTGTCGCACTTACATTCATTTGAAGTGTAGACGAGGACTACATAACACTTCGCCAATCATATTATATCTTACCATGAAACATAGAAATGAGATGCAATATCGGGTTTTAAGAAGCATAAGAACTCTATTGCTACGATACATAGACATCTGCAAACGCTATTTCCTTGCAAGGAAGTGTCGTATTTACATTCTTCTGAAGAGAATACGAGGTATACATAACACTTTACAACGAATATTATATCCTATCATGCAACATAGAAATGAAATACGATATCGCGTTTTAAGTAGCATTAGAACTCCATCCTTACGATACGTAAACATCTGCAAACGCTATTTCCTAGAAAGGAAGTGTCGCATTTACATTCATTTGAAATGTAGACGAGGAATACATAACACTTCGCAATGAATATTACATCTTATCATAAAACATAGAAATGAGATGCGACATCACGTTTTAAGAAGCATTAGAACTCCATCCCTACGATACGTAGACATCTGCAAACGCTATTTCCTAGCAAGGATGTGTCGCATTTACATTTATTTGAAGTGTAGACGAGGACTACATAACACTTCGCAAATCATATTATATCTTAGCATGAAACATAGAAACGAGATGCGATATCGCGTTTTAAGAAGCATTAGAACTCTATTGCTACGTTACGTAGACATCTGCAAACGCTATTTCCTAGCAAGGAAGTGTCGCATTTACATTCATTTATAGTGTAGACGAGGAATACATAACATTTCGCAATGAATATTACATCTTATCATGAAACATAGAAATGAGATGCGATATCTCGTTTTAAGAAGCATTTGAACTCTATTGCTTCGAAACGTAGACATCTGCAAACGCTATTTCCTAGCAAGGATGTGTCGCATTTACATATATTTGAAGTGTAGATGAGGACTACATAACACTACGCAAATCATATTATATCTTACCATGAAACATAGAAGTGAGATGCGAAATCGCGTTTTAAGAAGCATTAGAAATCTATTGCTACGATAGGTAGACATCTGCAATCGCTATTTCCTAGCAAGGAAGTGTCGCATTTACATTCATTTGAAGTGTAGACGAGGACTACATAACACTTCGCGTGTCATATTATATCTTACCATGAAACATAGAAATGAGATGCAATATCGCGTTTTAAGAAGCATTACAACTCCATCCCTACGATACGTAGACATCTGCAAACGCTATTTCCAATCAAGGATGTGTCGCATTTACATTTATTAGAAGTGTAGACGAGGACTACATAACACTTCGCGTGTCATATTATATCTTACCATGAAACATAGAAATGAGATGCAATATCGCGTTTTAAGAAGCATTACAACTCCATCCCTACGATACGTAGACATCTGCAAACGCTATTTCCAATCAAGGATGTGTCGCATTTACATTTATTAGAAGTGTAGACGAGGACTACATAACACTTAGAAAATCATATTATATCTTACCATGAAACATAGAAATGAGATGCGATATCGCGTTTTAAGAGGCATTAGAACTCTATTGCTACGATACGTAGATATCTGCAAACGCAATTTGCTAGCAAGGAAGTGTCGCATTTACATTCTTTTGAAGTGAATAATAGGTATACATAACACTTCGCAATGAATACTATACCTTGTCATGAAACGTAGAAATGAGATGCGATATCGCGTTTTAAGAAGCATTAGAACTCTATCGCTACGATTCGTAGACATCTACAAACGCTATTTCCTAGCAAGGAAGTGTCGCGTTTACATTCATTTGAAATGTAGACGAGGACTACATAACACTTCGCAAATCATATTATATCTTACCATGAAACATAGAAATGAGATGCGATATCGCGTTTGAAGAAGCATTAGAACTCTATTGCTACGATACGTAGACATCTGCAAACGCTATTTCCTAGCAAGGAAGTGTCGCATTTACATTCATTTGAAGTGTAGACGAGGAATACATAACATTTCGCAATGAATATTACATCTTATCATGAAACATAGAAATGAGATGCGATATCTCGTTTTAAGAAGCATTTGAACTCTATTGCTTCGATACGTAGACATCTGCAAACGCTATTTCCTAGCAAGGATGTGTCGCATTTACATTTATTTGAAGTGTAGACGAGGACTACATAACACTTAGAAAATCATATTATATCTTACCATGTAACATAGAAATGAGATGCGGAATCGCGTTTTATGAAGCATTAGAACTCTATTGCTACGATACGTAGACATCTGAAAACGCTATTTGCTAGCAAGGAAGTGTCGCATTTACATTCATTTGAAGTGTAGACGAGGACTACATAACACTTCGCGTGTCATATTATATCTTACCATGAAACATAGAAATGAGATGCAATATCGCGTTTTAAGAAGCATTACAACTCCATCCCTACGATACGTAGACATCTGCAAACGCTATTTCCAATCAAGGATGTGTCGCATTTACATTTATTAGAAGTGTAGACGAGGACTACATAACACTTCGCGTGTCATATTATATCTTACCATGAAACATAGAAATGAGATGCAATATCGCGTTTTAAGAAGCATTACAACTCCATCCCTACGATACGTAGACATCTGCAAACGCTATTTCCAATCAAGGATGTGTCGCATTTACATTTATTAGAAGTGTAGACGAGGACTACACAACACTTAGAAAATCATATTATATCTTACCATGAAACATAGAAATGAGATGCGATATCGCGTTTTAAGAGGCATTAGAACTCTATTGCTACGATACGTAGATATCTGCAAACGCAATTTGCTAGCAAGGAAGTGTCGCATTTACATTCTTTTGAAGTGAATAATAGGTATACATAACACTTCGCAATGAATACTATACCTTGTCATGAAACGTAGAAATGAGATGCGATATCGCGTTTTAAGAAGCATTAGAACTCTATCGCTACGATTCGTAGACATCTACAAACGCTATTTCCTAGCAAGGAAGTGTCGCGTTTACATTCATTTGAAATGTAGACGAGGACTACATAACACTTCGCAAATCATATTATATCTTACCATGAAACATAGAAATGAGATGCGATATCGCGTTTGAAGAAGCATTAGAACTCTATTGCTACGATACGTAGACATCTGCAAACGCTATTTCCTAGCAAGGAAGTGTCGCATTTACATTCATTTGAAGTGTAGACGAGGAATACATAACATTTCGCAATGAATATTACATCTTATCATGAAACATAGAAATGAGATGCGATATCTCGTTTTAAGAAGCATTTGAACTCTATTGCTTCGATACGTAGACATCTGCAAACGCTATTTCCTAGCAAGGATGTGTCGCATTTACATTTATTTGAAGTGTAGACGAGGACTACATAACACTTAGAAAATCATATTATATCTTACCATGTAACATAGAAATGAGATGCGGAATCGCGTTTTATGAAGCATTAGAACTCTATTGCTACGATACGTAGACATCTGAAAACGCTATTTGCTAGCAAGGAAGTGTCGCATTTACATTCTTTTGAAGTGAATAATAGGTATACATAACACTTCGCAATGAATACTATACCTTGTCATGAAACGTAGAAATGAGATGCGATATCTCGTTTTAAGAAGCATTTGAACTCTATTGCTTCGATACGTAGACATCTGCAAAGGCTATTTCCTAGCAAGGATGTGTCGCATTTACATTTATTTGAAGTGTAGACGAGGACTATATAACACTTCGCAAATCATATTATATCTTACCATGAAACATAGAAATGAGATGCGAAATCGCGTTTTAGGAAGCATTAGAACTCTATTGCTACGATACGTAGACATCTGCAAACGCTATTTCCTAGCAAGGAAGTGTCGCATTTACATTCATTTGAAGTGTAGACGAGGAATATATAACATTTCGCAATGAATATTACATCTTATCATGAAACATAGAAATGAGATGCGATATCACGTTTTGAGAAGCATTTGAACTCTATTGCTTCGATACGTAGACATCTGCAAACGCTATTTCCTTGCAAGGAAGTGTCGCATTCACATTCATTTGAAGTGTAGACGAGGAATACATAACACTTCGCCAATCATATTATATCTTACAATTAAACATAGAAATGAGATGCGATATCGCGTATTAAGAAGCATTAGAACTCTATTGCTACGATACGTAGACATCTACAAACGCTATTTCCTAGCAAGAAAGTGTCGCGTTTACATTCATTTGAAATGTAGGCGAAGAATACATAAAACTTCGCAATGAATATTACATCTTATCATGAAACATAGAAATGAGATGCGATATCTCGTTTTAAGAAGCATTTGAACCCTATTGCTTCGATACGTAGACATCTGCAAACGCTATTTCTTAGCAAGGAAGTGTCGCATTTACATTCATTTGAAGTGTAGACGAGGAATACATAACACTTCGCCAATCATAATATATCTTACCATGAAACATAGAAATGCGATACGATATCACGTTTTAAGAAGCATTAGAACCCTAGCCCTACGATACGTAGACATCTGCAAACGCTATTTCCTTGCAAGGAAGTGTCGCATTTACATTCATTTGAAGTGCAGACGAGGAATACATAACACTTCGCAATGAATATTACATCTTATCATGAAACATAGAAATGAGATGCGATATTACGTTTTAAGAAGCATTAGAACTCCATCCCTGCGATACGTAGACATCTGCAAACGCTATTTCCTAGCAAGGAAGTGTCGCATTTACGTTCATTTGAAGTGTAGACGAGGACTACATAACACTTCGCAAATCATATTATATCTTACCATGAAACATAGAAATGAGATGCGATATCTCGTTTTGAGAAGCATTTGAACTCTATTGCTTCGATACGTAGGCATCTGTAAACGCTATTTCCTTGCAAGGAAGTGTCGCATTTACATTCATTTGAAGTGTTGACGAGGAATACATAACACTTCGCAATGAATATTACATCTGATCATCAAGCATAGAAATGAGATGCGATATCTCGTTTTAAGAAGCATTTGAACTCTATTGCTACGATACGTAGACATCTGCAAACGCTATTTCCTAGCAAGGAAGTGTCGCATTTACATTCATTTGAAGTGTAGACGAGGAATACATAACATTTCGCAATGAATATTACATCTTATCATGAAACATAGATATGAGTTGCAATATCTCGTTTTAAGAAGCATTTGAAATCTATTGCTTCGATACGTAGACATCTACAAACGCTATTTCCTAGCAAGAAAGTGTCGCGTTTACATTCATTTGAAATGTAGGCGAAGAATACATAACACTTCGCAATGAATATTACATCTTATCGTGAAACATAGAAATGAGATGCGATATCTCGTTTTAAGAAGCATTTGAACTCTATTGCTTCGATACGTAGACATCTGCAATCGCTATTTCCTTGCAAGGAAGTGTCGCATTTACATTCATTTGAAGTGTAGACGAGGAATACATAACACTTCGCAAATCATTTTATATCTTACCATGAAACATAGAAATGAGATGCGATATCGCGTTTGAAGAAGCATTAGAACTCTATTGCTACGATACCTAGACATCTGCAGACGCTATTTCCTAGCAAGGAAGTGTCGCATTTACATTCTTTTGAAGTGTAGACGAGGAACACATGATACTTCGCAAATCATATTATATCTTACCATGAAACATAGAAACGAGATGCGATATCGCGTTTTAAGAAGCATTAGAAATCTATTGCTACGATACGTAGACATCTGCAGACGCTATTTCCTAGCGAGGAAGTATCGCATTCACATTCATTTGAAGTGTAGACGAGGAATACATAACACTTCGCAAATCATGTTATATCTTACCATGAAACATAGAATGAGATGCGATATCGCGTTTTAAGAATCATATGAACTCTATTGCTACGATACGTAGACATCTGCAAACCCTATATCCTTGCAAGGAAGTGTAGCATTTACATTCATTTGAAGTGTAGGCGAGGAATACATAACACTTCGCAAATCGTTTTATATCTTACCATGAAACATAGAAATGAGATGCGATATCGCGTTTTAAGAATCATATGAACTCTATTGCTACGATACGTAGACAACTGCAATCGCTATTTCCTTGCAAGGAAGTGTCGCATTTACATTCATTTGAAGTGTAGGCGAGGAATACATGATACTTCGCAAATCATGTTATATCTTACCATGGACCATAGAAATCAGATGCGATATCGCGTTTTAAGAAGCATTAGAACACAATTGTTACGATAGGTTGACATTTGCAAACGCTATTTCCTAGCAAAGAAGTGTCGCATTTACATTCATTTGAATCGTAGGCGAGGAATGCATAACACTTCGTAATGAATATTATATCTTACCATGAAACATAGAAATGAGATTCGATATCGCGTTTTAAGAAGCATTAGAAAGCTATTGCTACGATACGTAGACATCTGCAAACGCTATTTCCTAGCGAGGAAGTATCGCATTCACATTCATTTGAAGTGTAGACGATTAATACATGACACTTCGCAAATCATTTTATATCTTACCATGAAACATAGAAATGAGATGCGATATCGCGTTTGAAGAAGCATTAGAACTCTATTGCTACGATACCTAGACATCTGCAGACGCTATTTCCTAGCAAGGAAGTGCCGCATTTACATTCTTTTGAAGTGTAGACGAGGAATACATGATACTTCGCAAATCATATTATATCTTACCATGAAACATAGAAACGAGATGCGATATCGCGTTTTAAGAAGCATTAGAAATCTATTGCTACGATACGTAGACATCTGCAGACGCTATTTCCTTGGAAGGAAGTGTCGCATTTACGTTCATTTGAATCGTAGACGAGGAATGCATAGCACTTCGCAATGAATATTATATCTTATCATGAAACATAGATATGAGATGCAATATCTCGTTTTAGGAAGCATTTGACCTCTATTGCTTCGATACGTAGACATATGCAAACGCTATTTTCTTGCAAGGAAGTGTCGCATTTACATTCATTTGAAGTGTAGGCGAGGAATACATAACACTTCGCAAATCGTATTATATCTTACCATGAAACATAGAAATGAGATGCGATATCGCGTTTTAAGAAGCATTAGAACACTATTGCTACGATACCTAGACATCTGCAGACGCTATTTCCTAGGAAGGAAGTGTCGCATTAACATTCATTTGAAGTGTAGACGAGGAATACATGAGACATCGCAAATCATATTATATCTTACCATGAAACATAGAAATGAGATGCGATATCGCGTTTTAAGAAGCATTAGAAATCTGTTGCTACGATACGTAGACATCTGCAAACGCTATTTCCTAGCGAGGAAGTATCGCATTCACCTTCATTTGAAGTGTAGACGAGGAATACATAACAATTCGCAAATCATGTTATATCTTACCATGAAACATAGAAATGAGATGCGATATCGCGTTTTAAGAAACATATGAACTCTATTGCTTCGATACGTAGACATCTGCAAACGCTATTTCCTAGCAAGGATGTGTCGCATTTACATTTATTTGAAGTGTAGACGAGGACTACATAACACTTAGAAAATCATATTATATCTTACCATGTAACATAGAAATGAGATGCGGAATCGCGTTTTATGAAGCATTAGAACTCTATTGCTACGATACGTAGACATCTGAAAACGCTATTTGCTAGCAAGGAAGTGTCGCATTTACATTCATTTGAAGTGTAGACGAGGACTACATAACACTTCGCGTGTCATATTATATCTTACCATGAAACATAGAAATGAGATGCAATATCGCGTTTTAAGAAGCATTACAACTCCATCCCTACGATACGTAGACATCTGCAAACGCTATTTCCAATCAAGGATGTGTCGCATTTACATTTATTAGAAGTGTAGACGAGGACTACATAACACTTCGCGTGTCATATTATATCTTACCATGAAACATAGAAATGAGATGCAATATCGCGTTTTAAGAAGCATTACAACTCCATCCCTACGATACGTAGACATCTGCAAACGCTATTTCCAATCAAGGATGTGTCGCATTTACATTTATTAGAAGTGTAGACGAGGACTACACAACACTTAGAAAATCATATTATATCTTACCATGAAACATAGAAATGAGATGCGATATCGCGTTTTAAGAGGCATTAGAACTCTATTGCTACGATACGTAGATATCTGCAAACGCAATTTGCTAGCAAGGAAGTGTCGCATTTACATTCTTTTGAAGTGAATAATAGGTATACATAACACTTCGCAATGAATACTATACCTTGTCATGAAACGTAGAAATGAGATGCGATATCGCGTTTTAAGAAGCATTAGAACTCTATCGCTACGATTCGTAGACATCTACAAACGCTATTTCCTAGCAAGGAAGTGTCGCGTTTACATTCATTTGAAATGTAGACGAGGACTACATAACACTTCGCAAATCATATTATATCTTACCATGAAACATAGAAATGAGATGCGATATCGCGTTTGAAGAAGCATTAGAACTCTATTGCTACGATACGTAGACATCTGCAAACGCTATTTCCTAGCAAGGAAGTGTCGCATTTACATTCATTTGAAGTGTAGACGGGGAATACATAACATTTCGCAATGAATATTACATCTTATCATGAAACATAGAAATGAGATGCGATATCTCGTTTTAAGAAGCATTTGAACTCTATTGCTTCGATACGTAGACATCTGCAAACGCTATTTCCTAGCAAGGATGTGTCGCATTTACATTTATTTGAAGTGTAGACGAGGACTACATAACACTTAGAAAATCATATTATATCTTACCATGTAACATAGAAATGAGATGCGGAATCGCGTTTTATGAAGCATTAGAACTCTATTGCTACGATACGTAGACATCTGAAAACGCTATTTGCTAGCAAGGAAGTGTCGCATTTACATTCTTTTGAAGTGAATAATAGGTATACATAACACTTCGCAATGAATACTATACCTTGTCATGAAACGTAGAAATGAGATGCGATATCTCGTTTTAAGAAGCATTTGAACTCTATTGCTTCGATACGTAGACATCTGCAAACGCTATTTCCTAGCAAGGATGTGTCGCATTTACATTTATTTGAAGTGTAGACGAGGACTATATAACACTTCGCAAATCATATTATATCTTACCATGAAACATAGAAATGAGATGCGAAATCGCGTTTTAGGAAGCATTAGAACTCTATTGCTACGATACGTAGACATCTGCAAACGCTATTTCCTAGCAAGGAAGTGTCGCATTTACATTCATTTGAAGTGTAGACGAGGAATATATAACATTTCGCAATGAATATTACATCTTATCATGAAACATAGAAATGAGATGCGATATCACGTTTTGAGAAGCATTTGAACTCTATTGCTTCGATACGTAGACATCTGCAAACGCTATTTCCTTGCAAGGAAGTGTCGCATTCACATTCATTTGAAGTGTAGACGAGGAATACATAACACTTCGCCAATCATATTATATCTTACAATTAAACATAGAAATGAGATGCGATATCGCGTATTAAGAAGCATTAGAACTCTATTGCTACGATACGTAGACATCTACAAACGCTATTTCCTAGCAAGAAAGTGTCGCGTTTACATTCATTTGAAATGTAGGCGAAGAATACATAAAACTTCGCAATGAATATTACATCTTATCATGAAACATAGAAATGAGATGCGATATCTCGTTTTAAGTAGCATTTGAACCCTATTGCTTCGATACGTAGACATCTGCAAACGCTATTTCTTAGCAAGGAAGTGTCGCATTTACATTCATTTGAAGTGTAGACGAGGAATACATAACACTTCGCCAATCATAATATATCTTACCATGAAACATAGAAATGCGATACGATATCACGTTTTAAGAAGCATTAGAACCCTAGCCCTACGATACGTAGACATCTGCAAACGCTATTTCCTTGCAAGGAAGTGTCGCATTTACATTCATTTGAAGTGCAGACGAGGAATACATAACACTTCGCAATGAATATTACATCTTATCATGAAACATAGAAATGAGATGCGATATTACGTTTTAAGAAGCATTAGAACTCCATCCCTGCGATACGTAGACATCTGCAAACGCTATTTCCTAGCAAGGAAGTGTCGCATTTACGTTCATTTGAAGTGTAGACGAGGACTACATAACACTTCGCAAATCATATTATATCTTACCATGAAACATAGAAATGAGATGCGATATCTCGTTTTGAGAAGCATTTGAACTCTATTGCTTCGATACGTAGGCATCTGTAAACGCTATTTCCTTGCAAGGAAGTGTCGCATTTACATTCATTTGAAGTGTTGACGAGGAATACATAACACTTCGCAATGAATATTACATCTGATCATCAAGCATAGAAATGAGATGCGATATCTCGTTTTAAGAAGCATTTGAACTCTATTGCTACGATACGTAGACATCTGCAAACGCTATTTCCTAGCAAGGAAGTGTCGCATTTACATTCATTTGAAGTGTAGACGAGGAATACATAACATTTCGCAATGAATATTACATCTTATCATGAAACATAGATATGAGTTGCAATATCTCGTTTTAAGAAGCATTTGAAATCTATTGCTTCGATACGTAGACATCTACAAACGCTATTTCCTAGCAAGAAAGTGTCGCGTTTACATTCATTTGAAATGTAGGCGAAGAATACATAACACTTCGCAATGAATATTACATCTTATCGTGAAACATAGAAATGAGATGCGATATCTCGTTTTAAGAAGCATTTGAACTCTATTGCTTCGATACGTAGACATCTGCAATCGCTATTTCCTTGCAAGGAAGTGTCGCATTTACATTCATTTGAAGTGTAGACGAGGAATACATAACACTTCGCAAATCATTTTATATCTTACCATGAAACATAGAAATGAGATGCGATATCGCGTTTGAAGAAGCATTAGAACTCTATTGCTACGATACCTAGACATCTGCAGACGCTATTTCCTAGCAAGGAAGTGTCGCATTTACATTCTTTTGAAGTGTAGACGAGGAATACATGATACTTCGCAAATCATATTATATCTTACCATGAAACATAGAAACGAGATGCGATATCGCGTTTTAAGAAGCATTAGAAATCTATTGCTACGATACGTAGACATCTGCAGACGCTATTTCCTTGCAAGGAAGTGTCGCATTTACTTTCATTTGATTCGTAGACGAGGACTGCATAGCACTTCGCAATGAAAATTATATCTTATCATGAAACATAGAAATGAGATGCAATATCTCGTTTTAAGAAGCATTAGAACACTATTGCTACGATAGGTAGACATTTGCAAACGCTATTTCCTAGCAAAGAAGTGTCGCATTTACATTCATTTGAATCGTAGACGAGGAATGCATAACAGTTCGTAATGAATATTATATCTTACCATGAAACACAGAAATGAGATTCGATATCGAGTTTTAAGAAGAATTAGATAGCTATTGCTACGATACGTAGACATCTGCAAACGCTATTTCCTAGCAAGGAAGTGTCGCATTTACATTCATTTGAACAGTAGACGGGGAATCCATGACGCTTCGCAAATCATATTATATCTTACCATGAAACATAGAAATGAGATGAGATATCGCGTTTTAAGAAGCATTAGAAATCAATTGCTACGATACGTAGACATCTGCAGACGCTATTTCCCTGCAAGGAAGTGTCGCATTTACGTTCATTTGAATCGTAGACGAGGAATGCATAACACTTCGCAATGAATATTATATCTTACCATGAAACATAGAAATGAGATGCGATATCGCGTTTTAAGGAGCATTTGAACACTATTGCTTCGATATGTAGATATCTGCAAACGCTATTTCCTAGCAAGGAAGTGTCGCATTTACATCCATTTGAATCGCAGACGAGAAATGCATAACACTTCGCAATGAATATTATATCTTATCATGATACATAGATATGAGACGCAATATCTCGTTTTAGGAAGCATTTGACCTCTATTGCTTCGATACGTAGACATATGCAAACGCTATTTTCTTGCAAGGAAGTGTCGCATTTACATTCATTTGAAGTGTGGACGAGGAATACATGACACTTCGCAAATCATAGTATATCTTACCTTGAAACATAGAAATGAGATTCGATAACGCGTTTTAAGAAGCATTAGAAAGCTATTGCTACGATACGTAGACATCTGCAAACGCTATTTCCTAGCGAGGAAGTATCGCATTCACATTCATTTGAAGTGTAGACGAGGAATACATAACACTTCGCAAATCATGTTATATCTTACCATGAAACATAGAATGAGATGCGATATCGCGTTTTAAGAATCATATGAACTCTATTGCTACGATACGTAGACATCTGCAAACCCTATATCCTTGCAAGGAAGTGTCGCATTTACATTCATTTGAAGTGTAGGCGAGGAATACATAACACTTCGCAAATCGTTTTATATCTTACCATGAAACATAGAAATGAGATGCGATATCGCGTTTTAAGAATCATATGAACTCTATTGCTACGATACGTAGACAACTGCAATCGCTATTTCCTTGCAAGGAAGTGTCGCATTTACATTCATTTGAAGTGTAGGCGAGGAATACATGATACTTCGCAAATCATGTTATATCTTACCATGGACCATAGAAATCAGATGCGATATCGCGTTTTAAGAAGCATTAGAACACAATTGTTACGATAGGTTGACATTTGCAAACGCTATTTCCTAGCAAAGAAGTGTCGCATTTACATTCATTTGAATCGTAGGCGAGGAATGCATAACACTTCGTAATGAATATTATATCTTACCATGAAACATAGAAATGAGATTCGATATCGCGTTTTAAGAAGCATTAGAAAGCTATTGCTACGATACGTAGACATCTGCAAACGCTATTTCCTAGCGAGGAAGTATCGCATTCACATTCATTTGAAGTGTAGACGATTAATACATGACACTTCGCAAATCATTTTATATCTTACCATGAAACATAGAAATGAGATGCGATATCGCGTTTGAAGAAGCATTAGAACTCTATTGCTACGATACCTAGACATCTGCAGACGCTATTTCCTAGCAAGGAAGTGCCGCATTTACATTCTTTTGAAGTGTAGACGAGGAATACATGATACTTCGCAAATCATATTATATCTTACCATGAAACATAGAAACGAGATGCGATATCGCGTTTTAAGAAGCATTAGAAATCTATTGCTACGATACGTAGACATCTGCAGACGCTATTTCCTTGGAAGGAAGTGTCGCATTTACGTTCATTTGAATCGTAGACGAGGAATGCATAGCACTTCGCAATGAATATTATATCTTATCATGAAACATAGATATGAGATGCAATATCTCGTTTTAGGAAGCATTTGACCTCTATTGCTTCGATACGTAGACATATGCAAACGCTATTTTCTTGCAAGGAAGTGTCGCATTTACATTCATTTGAAGTGTAGGCGAGGAATACATAACACTTCGCAAATCGTATTATATCTTACCATGAAACATAGAAATGAGATGCGATATCGCGTTTTAAGAAGCATTAGAACACTATTGCTACGATACCTAGACATCTGCAGACGCTATTTCCTAGGAAGGAAGTGTCGCATTAACATTCATTTGAAGTGTAGACGAGGAATACATGAGACATCGCAAATCATATTATATCTTACCATGAAACATAGAAATGAGATGCGATATCGCGTTTTAAGAAGCATTAGAAATCTGTTGCTACGATACGTAGACATCTGCAAACGCTATTTCCTAGCGAGGAAGTATCGCATTCACCTTCATTTGAAGTGTAGACGAGGAATACATAACAATTCGCAAATCATGTTATATCTTACCATGAAACATAGAAATGAGATGCGATATCGCGTTTTAAGAAACATATGAACTCTATTGCTACGATACGTAGACATCTGCAATCGCTATTTCCTTGCAAGGAAGTGTCGCGTTTACATTCATTTGAAGTGTAGACGAGGAATACATAACACTTCGCAAATCATATTATATCTTACCATGAAACATAGAAATGAGATGTGATATAGCGTTTTAAGAAGCATTAGAACTCTATTGCTACGATACCTAGACATCTGCAGAAGCTATTTCCTAGCAAGGAAGTGTCGCATTTACATTCATTTGAAGTGTAGACGAGGAATACATGATACTTCGCAACTCATATTATTTCTTACCATGAAACATAGAAATGAGATGCGATATCGCGTTTTAAGAAGCATTAGAACACTAATGCTACGATAGGTAAACATTTGCAATCGCTATTTCCTAGCAAAGAAGTGTCGCATTTACATTCATTTGAAGTGTAGACGAGGAATACATAACACTTCGCAAATCATATTATATCTTACCATGAAACATAGAAACGAGATGCGATATCGCGTTTTAAGAAGCATTAGAAATCTATTGCTACGATACGTAGACATCTGCAGACGCTATTTCCTTGGAAGGAAGTGTCGCATTTACGTTCATTTGAATCGTAGACGAGGAATGCATAGCACTTCGCAATGAATATTATATCTTATCATGAAACATAGATATGAGATGCAATATCTCGTTTTAGGAAGCATTTGACCTCTATTGCTTCGATACGTAGACATATGCAAACGCTATTTTCTTGCAAGGAAGTGTCGCATTTACATTCATTTGAAGTGTAGACGAGGAATACATAACACTTCGCCAATCATAATATATCTTACCATGAAACATAGAAATGCGATACGATATCACGTTTTAAGAAGCATTAGAACCCTAGCCCTACGATACGTAGACATCTGCAAACGCTATTTCCTTGCAAGGAAGTGTCGCATTTACATTCATTTGAAGTGCAGACGAGGAATACATAACACTTCGCAATGAATATTACATCTTATCATGAAACATAGAAATGAGATGCGATATTACGTTTTAAGAAGCATTAGAACTCCATCCCTGCGATACGTAGACATCTGCAAACGCTATTTCCTAGCAAGGAAGTGTCGCATTTACGTTCATTTGAAGTGTAGACGAGGACTACATAACACTTCGCAAATCATATTATATCTTACCATGAAACATAGAAATGAGATGCGATATCTCGTTTTGAGAAGCATTTGAACTCTATTGCTTCGATACGTAGGCATCTGTAAACGCTATTTCCTTGCAAGGAAGTGTCGCATTTACATTCATTTGAAGTGTTGACGAGGAATACATAACACTTCGCAATGAATATTACATCTGATCATCAAGCATAGAAATGAGATGCGATATCTCGTTTTAAGAAGCATTTGAACTCTATTGCTACGATACGTAGACATCTGCAAACGCTATTTCCTAGCAAGGAAGTGTCGCATTTACATTCATTTGAAGTGTAGACGAAGAATACATAACACTTCGCAATGAATATTACATCTTATCGTGAAACATAGAAATGAGATGCGATATCTCGTTTTAAGAAGCATTTGAACTCTATTGCTTCGATACGTAGACATCTGCAATCGCTATTTCCTTGCAAGGAAGTGTCGCATTTACATTCATTTGAAGTGTAGACGAGGAATACATAACACTTCGCAAATCATTTTATATCTTACCATGAAACATAGAAATGAGATGCGATATCGCGTTTGAAGAAGCATTAGAACTCTATTGCTACGATACCTAGACATCTGCAGACGCTATTTCCTAGCAAGGAAGTGTCGCATTTACATTCTTTTGAAGTGTAGACGAGGAATACATGATACTTCGCAAATCATATTATATCTTACCATGAAACATAGAAACGAGATGCGATATCGCGTTTTAAGAAGAATTAGAAATCTATTGCTACGATACGTAGACATCTGCAGACGCTATTTCCTTGCAAGGAAGTGTCGCATTTACGTTCATTTGATTCGTAGACGAGGAATGCATAGCACTTCGCAATGAAAATTATATCTTATCATGAAACATAGAAATGAGATGCAATATCTCGTTTTAAGAAGCATTAGAACACTATTGCTACGATAGGTAGACATTTGCAAACGCTATTTCCTAGCAAAGAAGTGTCGCATTTACATTCATTTGAATCGTAGACGAGGAATGCATAACAGTTCGTAATGAATATTATATCTTACCATGAAACACAGAAATGAGATTCGATATCGAGTTTTAAGAAGAATTAGATAGCTATTGCTACGATACGTAGACATCTGCAAACGCTATTTCCTAGCAAGGAAGTGTCGCATTTACATTCATTTGAACAGTAGACGAGGAATCCATGACGCTTCGCAAATCATATTATATCTTACCATGAAACATAGAAATGAGATGAGATATCGCGTTTTAAGAAGCATTAGAAATCAATTGCTACGATACGTAGACATCTGCAGACGCTATTTCCTTGCAAGGAAGTGTCGCATTTACGTTCATTTGAATCGTAGACGAGGAATGCATAACACTTCGCAATGAATATTATATCTTACCATGAAACATAGAAATGAGATGCGATATCGCGTTTTAAGGAGCATTTGAACACTATTGCTTCGATATGTAGATATCTGCAAACGCTATTTCCTAGCAAGGAAGTGTCGCATTTACATCCATTTGAATCGCAGACGAGAAATGCATAACACTTCGCAATGAATATTATATCTTATCATGATACATAGATATGAGATGCAATATCTCGTTTTAGGAAGCATTTGACCTCTATTGCTTCGATACGTAGACATATGCAAACGCTATTTTCTTGCAAGGAAGTGTCGCATTTACATTCATTTGAAGTGTGGACGAGGAATACATGACACTTCGCAAATCATATTATATCTTACCTTGAAACATAGAAATGAGATTCGATAACGCGTTTTAAGAAGCATTAGAAAGCTATTGCTACGATACGTAGACATCTGCAAACGCTATTTCCTAGCGAGGAAGTATCGCATTCACATTCATTTGAAGTGTAGACGAGGAATACATAACACTTCGCAAATCATGTTATATCTTACCATGAAACATAGAATGAGATGCGATATCGCGTTTTAAGAATCATATGAACTCTATTGCTACGATACGTAGACATCTGCAAACCCTATATCCTTGCAAGGAAGTGTCGCATTTACATTCATTTGAAGTGTAGGCGAGGAATACATAACACTTCGCAAATCGTTTTATATCTTACCATGAAACATAGAAATGAGATGCGATATCGCGTTTTAAGAATCATATGAACTCTATTGCTACGATACGTAGACAACTGCAATCGCTATTTCCTTGCAAGGAAGTGTCGCATTTACATTCATTTGAAGTGTAGGCGAGGAATACATGATACTTCGCAAATCATGTTATATCTTACCATGGACCATAGAAATCAGATGCGATATCGCGTTTTAAGAAGCATTAGAACACAATTGTTACGATAGGTTGACATTTGCAAACGCTATTTCCTAGCAAAGAAGTGTCGCATTTACATTCATTTGAATCGTAGGCGAGGAATGCATAACACTTCGTAATGAATATTATATCTTACCATGAAACATAGAAATGAGATTCGATATCGCGTTTTAAGAAGCATTAGAAAGCTATTGCTACGATACGTAGACATCTGCAAACGCTATTTCCTAGCGAGGAAGTATCGCATTCACATTCATTTGAAGTGTAGACGATTAATACATGACACTTCGCAAATCATTTTATATCTTACCATGAAACATAGAAATGAGATGCGATATCGCGTTTGAAGAAGCATTAGAACTCTATTGCTACGATACCTAGACATCTGCAGACGCTATTTCCTAGCAAGGAAGTGCCGCATTTACATTCTTTTGAAGTGTAGACGAGGAATACATGATACTTCGCAAATCATATTATATCTTACCATGAAACATAGAAACGAGATGCGATATCGCGTTTTAAGAAGCATTAGAAATCTATTGCTACGATACGTAGACATCTGCAGACGCTATTTCCTTGGAAGGAAGTGTCGCATTTACGTTCATTTGAATCGTAGACGAGGAATGCATAGCACTTCGCAATGAATATTATATCTTATCATGAAACATAGATATGAGATGCAATATCTCGTTTTAGGAAGCATTTGACCTCTATTGCTTCGATACGTAGACATATGCAAACGCTATTTTCTTGCAAGGAAGTGTCGCATTTACATTCATTTGAAGTGTAGGCGAGGAATACATAACACTTCGCAAATCGTATTATATCTTACCATGAAACATAGAAATGAGATGCGATATCGCGTTTTAAGAAGCATTAGAACACTATTGCTACGATACCTAGAAATCTGCAGACGCTATTTCCTAGGAAGGAAGTGTCGCATTAACATTCATTTGAAGTGTAGACGAGGAATACATGAGACATCGCAAATCATATTATATCTTACCATGAAACATAGAAATGAGATGCGATATCGCGTTTTAAGAAGCATTAGAAATCTGCTGCTACGATACGTAGACATCTGCAAACGCTATTTCCTAGCGAGGAAGTATCGCATTCACCTTCATTTGAAGTGTAGACGAGGAATACATAACAATTCGCAAATCATGTTATATCTTACCATGAAACATAGAAATGAGATGCGATATCGCGTTTTAAGAAACATATGAACTCTATTGCTACGATACGTAGACATCTGCAATCGCTATTTCCTTGCAAGGAAGTGTCGCGTTTACATTCATTTGAAGTGTAGACGAGGAATACATAACACTTCGCAAATCATATTATATCTTACCATGAAACATAGAAATGAGATGTGATATAGCGTTTTAAGAAGCATTAGAACTCTATTGCTACGATACCTAGACATCTGCAGAAGCTATTTCCTAGCAAGGAAGTGTCGCATTTACATTCATTTGAAGTGTAGACGAGGAATACATGATACTTCGCAACTCATATTATTTCTTACCATGAAACATAGAAATGAGATGCGATATCGCGTTTTAAGAAGCATTAGAACACTAATGCTACGATAGGTAAACATTTGCAATCGCTATTTCCTAGCAAAGAAGTGTCGCATTTACATTCATTTGAAGTGTAGACGAGGAATACATAACACTTCGCAAATCATATTATATCTTACCATGAAACATAGAAATGAGATGCGATATCGCGTTTTAAGAAGAATTAGAACACTTATGCTACGATACCTAGACATCAGCAGACGCTATTTTTTAGCAAGGAAGTGTCGCGTTTACATTCATTTGAAGTGTAGACGAGGAATACATAACACTTCGCAAATCATATTATATCTTACCATGAAACATAAAAATGAGTTGTGATATAGCGTTTTAAGAAGCATTAGAACTCTATTGCTACGATACCTAGACATCTGCAGAAGCTATTTCCTAGTAAGGAAGTGTCGCATCTACATTCATTTGTAGTGTAGACGAGGAATACATGACACTTCGCAAATCATATTATATCTTACCATGAAACATAGAAATGAGATGCGATATCGCGTTTTAAGAAGCATTAGAAATCTATTGCTACGATACGTAGACATCTGCAAACACCATTTCCTAGCGAGGAAGTGTCGCATTCACATTCATTTGAAGTGTAGACGAGGAATACACAACACTTCGCAAATCATATTACATCTTACCATGAAACATAGAAATGAGATGCGATATCGCGTTTTAAGAAGCATTAGAACACTATTGCTACGATAGGTAGACATTTGCAAACGCTATTTCCTTGCAAGGAAGTGTCGCATTTACATTCATTTGAAGTGTAGGCGAGGAATACATGACACTTTGCAATGAATATTACATCTTATCATGAAACATAGAATTGAGATGCGATATCTTGTTTTAAGAAGCATTTGAAATCTATTGCTTCGATACGTAGAAATCTGCAAACGCTATTTCCTAGCAAGGAAGTGTCGCATTTACATCCATTTGAATCGTAGACGAGGAATGCATAACACTTCGCAATGAATATTATATCTTATCATGAAACATAGATATGAGATGCAATATCTCGTTTTAGGAAGCATTTGAACTCTATTGCTTCGATACGTAGACATCTGCAAACGCTATTTCCTTGCAAGGGAGAGTCGCACTTACATTCATTTGAAGTGTAGACGAAGAATACATGATACTTCGCAATTCATATTATATCTTACCATGAAACATAGAAATGAGATGCGATATCGCGTTTTAAGAAGCATTTGAACTCTATTGCTACGATACGCAGACATCTGCAAACGCTGTTTCCTAGCAAGGAAGTGTCGCATTTACATCCATTTGAATCGCAGACGAGAAATGCATAACACTTCGCAATGAGTATTATATCTTATCATGAAACATAGATATCAGATGCAATATCTCGTTTTAGGAACATTTGAACTCTATTGCTTCGATACGTAGACATCTGCAAACGCTATTTCCTTGCAAGGAAGTGTCGCATTTAGATTCATTTGAAGTGTAGACGAGGAATACATGATACTTCGCAAATCATATTATATCTTACCATGAAACATAGAGATGAGATGCGATATCGCGTTTTAAGAAGCATTAGAAATCTATTGCTACGATACGTAGACATCTGCAGACGCTATTTCCTTGCAAGGAAGTGTCGCATTTACATTCATTTGAAGTGTATACGATGAATACATGATACTTCGCAAATCATATTATATCTTACTATGAAACATAGAAATGAGATGCAATATCGCGTTTTAAGAAGCATTAGAACACTATTGCTACGATAGGTAGACATTTGCTAGCGCTATTTCCTAGCAAAGAAGTGTCGCATTTACATTCATTTGAATCGTAGACGAGGAATGCATAACACTTCGTAATGAATATTATATCTTACCATGAAACATAGAAATGAGATTCGATATCGCGTTTTAAGAAGCATTAGAAAGCTATTGCTACGATACGTAGACATCTGCAAACGCTATTTCCTAGCGAGGAAATATCGCATTCACATTCATTTGAAGTGTAGACGAGTAATACATGACACTTCGCAAATCATGTTATATCTTACCATGAAACATAGAAATGAGATGCGATATCGCGTTTTAAGAATCATATGAACTCTATTGATACGATACGTAGAAATCTGCAGACGCTAAGTCCTAGCTTGGAAGTGTCGCATTTACATTCATTTGAAGTGTAGACGAGGAATACACAAGACTTCGCAAATAATATTACATCTTACCATGAAACATAGAAATGAGATGCGATATCGCGTTTAAGAAGTTTTAGAACTCTATTGCTACGATACCTAGACATCTGCAGACGCTATTTCCTAGCAAGGAAGTGTCGCATTCACATTCATTTGAAGTGTAGACGAGGAATACACAATACTTCGCAAATCATATTATATCTTACCATGGAGCATAGAAATGAGATGCGATATCGCGTTCTAAGAATTATAAGAACTCTATTGCTACGATACGTAGACATCTGCAAAGGCTATTTCCTTGCAAGGAAGTGTCGCATTTACATTCATTTGGATCGTAGACGAGGAATGCATAACACTTTGCAATGAATATTATATCTTATCATGAAACATAGAAATGAGATGCGATATCGCGTTTTAAGAAGCATTAGAACACTAATGCTACGATAGGTAGACATTTGCAAACGCTATTTCCTAGCAAAGAAGTGTCGCATTTACATTCATTTGAAGTGTAGACGAGGAATACATAACACTTCGCAGATCATATTATATCTTACCATGAAACATAGAAATGAGATGCGATATCGCGTTTTAAGAAGCATTAGAACACTTATGCTACGATACCTAGACATCAGCAGTCGCTAATTTTTAGCAAGGAAGTGTCGCATTTACATTCATTTGAAGTGTAGACGAGGAATACATGACACTTCACAAATCATATTATATCTTTCCATGAAACATAGAAATGAGATGCGATATCGCGTATTAAGAAGCATTAGAAATCTATTGCTACGATACGTAGACATCTGCAAACGCTATTTCCTTGCAAGGTAGTGTCGCATTTACATTCATTTGAAGTGTAGACGAGGAATACATGATACTTCGCAAATCATATTATATCTTACCATGAAACATAGAAATGAGATGCGATATCGCGTTTTAAGAAGCATTAGAACAATATTGCTACGATAGGTAGACATTTGCAAACGCTATTTCCTAGCAAGGAAGTGTCGCATTTACATTCATTTGAATCGTAGACGAGGAATGCATAACACTTCGTAATGAATATTACATCTTACCATGAAACATAGAAATGAGATGCGATATCGCGTTTTAAGAATCATATGAACTCTATTGCTACGATACGTAGACATCTGCAGACGCTATTTCCTAGCAAGGAAGTGTCGCATTTACATTCATTTGAAGCGTAGACGAGGAATACATAACACTTCGCAAATCATATTACATCTTAGCATGAAACATAGAGATGAGATGCGATATCGCGTTCTAAGAAGCATTTGAACTCTATTGCTTCGATACGTAGACATCTGCAAACGCCATTTCCTAGCGAGGAAGTGTCGCATTCACATTCATTTGAAGTGTAGACGAGGAATACACAATACTTCGCAAATCATATTATATCTTACCATGAAACATAGAAATGAGATGCGATATCGCGTTTTAAGAATCATAAGAACTCTATTGCTACGATACGTAGAAATTTGCAAACGCTATTTCCTTGCAAGGAAGTGTCGCCTTTACATTCATTTGAATCGTAGACGAGGAATGCATAACAATTCGCAATGAATATTATATCTTATCAGGAAACATAGATATGTGAAGCAATATCTCGTTTTAAGAAGCATTTGAACTCTATTGCTTCGATACGTAGACATCTGCAAACGCTATTTCCTAGCAAGGAAGTGTCGCATTTACATTCATTTGAAGTGTAGACGACGAATACATAACACTTCGCAAATCATATTATATCTTACCATGAAACATAGAAATGAGATGCGACATCGCGTTCTAAGAAGCATTAGAACACAATTGCTACGATAGGTAGACATCTGCAAACGCCATTTCCTAGCGAGGAACTGTCGCATTTATATTCATTTGAAGTGTAGGCGAGAAATACATAACACTTCGCAATGAATATTACATCTTATCATGAAACATAGAATTGAGATGCGATTATCGTGTTTTAAGAAGCATTTTAACTCTATTGCTTCGATACGTAGACATCTGCAAACGCTATTTCCTGGCAAGGAAGTGTCGCATTTGCATCCATTTGTATCGTAGACGAGGAATGCATAACACTTCGCAATGAATATTATATCTTATCATGAAACATAGATATGAGATGCATTATCTCGTTTTAGGAAGCATTTGAACTCTATTGCTTCGATACGTAGACATCTGCAAACGCTATTTCCTTGCAAGGGAGAGTCGCATTTACATTCATTTGAAGTGTAGACGAAGAATACATGATACTTCGCAATTCATATTATATCTTACCATTGAAACATAGAAATGAGATGCGATATCGCGTTTTAAGAAGCATTAGAAATCTATTGCTTCGATACGTAGACATCTGCAAACGCCATTTCCTAGCGAGGAAGTGTAGCATTTATATTCGTTTGAAGTGTAGGCGAGGAATACATAACACTTCGCAAATGAATATTACATCTTATCATGAAACATAGAAATGAGATTCGATATCGCGTTTTAAGTAGCATTAGAAATCTATTGCTACGATACGTAGACATCTGCAAATGCCATTTCCTAGCGAGGAAGTGTCGCATTCACATTCATTTGAAGTGTAGACGAGGAATACACAACACTTCGCAAATGATATTATATCTTACCATGAAACATAGAAATGAGATGCGATATCCCGTTTTAAGAATCATAAGAACTCTATTGCTTCGATACGTAGACATCTGCAAACGCTATTTCCTAGCAAGGAAGTGTCGCATTTACATTCATTTGAAGGGTAGGCGAGGAATACATAACACTTCGCAATGAATATTACATCTTATCATGAAATATAGAATTGAGATGCGATATCTTGTTTTAAGAAGCATTTGACCTCCATTGCTTCGATACGTAGACATCTGCAAACGCTATTTCCTAGCAAGGAAGTGTCGCATTTACATCCATTTGAATCGTAGACGAGGAATGCATAACACTTCGCAATGAATATTACATCTTATCATGAAATATAGCATTGAGATCCGATATCTTGTTTTAAGTAGCATTTGAACTCTATTGCTTCGATACGTAGACATCTGCAAACGCTATTTCCTTGCAAGGAAGTGTCGCATTTACATCCATTTGAATCGTAGACGAGGAATGCATAACACTTCGCAATGAATATTATATCTTATCATGAAACATAGATATGATATGCAATATCTCGTTTTAGGAAGCATTTGAACTCTATTGCTTCGATACGTAGACATCTGCAAACGCTATTTCCTAGCGAGGAAGTGTGGCATTCACATTCATTTGAAGTGTAGACGAGGAATACATGATACTTCGCAAATCATATTATATCTTACCATGAAACATAGAAATGAGATGCGATATCGCGTTTTAAGAAGCATTAGAACACTATTGCTACGATAGGTAGACATTTGCAAACGCTATTTCCTAGCAAAGAAGTCTCGCATTTACATTCATTTGAAGTATAGGCGAGGAATACATAACACTTCGCAAATAATATTACATCTTACCATGAAACATAGAAATAAGATGCGATATCGCGTTTTAAGAAGCATTAGAACTCTATTGCTACGATACCTAGACATCTGCAAACGCTATTTCCTTGCAAGGAAGTGTCGCATTTACATTCATTTGGAGTGTAGACGAGGAATACATGATACTTCGCAAATCATATTATATCTTACCATGAAACATAGAGATGAGATGCGATATCGCGCTTTCAGAAGCGTTTGAACTCTATTGCTTCGATACGTAGACATCTGCAAACGCTATTTCCTTGCAAGGAAGTGTCGCATTTACATTCATTTGTAGTGTAGACGAGGAATACATGACACGTCGCAAATCATATTATATCTTACCATGAAACATAGAAATGAGATTCGATATCGCGTTTTGAGTAGCATTAGAAAGCTGTTGCTACGATACGTAGACATCTGCAAACGCTATTTCCTAGCGAGGAAGTATCGCATTCACATTCATTTGAAGTGTAGACGAGTAATACATAACACTTCGCAAATCATGTTATATCTCACCATGAAACATAGAAATGAGATGCGATATCGCGTTTTAAGTATCATATGAACTCTATTGCTACGATACGTAGACATCTGCAATCGCTATTTCCTTGCAAGGAAGTGTCGCATTTACATTCATTTGAAGTGTAGACGAGGAATACATAACACTTCGCAAATCATATTATATCTTAACGTGAATCATAGAAATGAGATGCGATATCGCGTTTTAAGAAGCATTAGAAATATATTGCTACGATACGTAGACATCTGCAAACGCCATTTCCTAGCGAGGAAATGTCGCATTCACATTCATTTGAAGTGTAGATGAGGAATACACAATACTTCGCAAATCATATTATATCTTACCATGAAACATAGAAATGATATGCGATATCGCGTTTTAAGAATCATAAGAACTCTATTGCTACGATACGTAGAAATCTGCAAACGCTATTTCCTTGCAAGGAAGTGTCGCATTTATATTCATTCGAAGTGTAGGCGAGAAATACATAACACTTCGCAATGAATATTACATCTTATCATGAAACATAGAATTGAGATGCGATATCTTGTTTTAAGAAGCATTAGAACTCTATTGCTACGATACCTAGACATCTGCAGACGCTATTTCCTAGCAAGGAAGTGTCGCATTTACATTCGTTTGAAATGTAGACGAGGAATACATGATACTTCGCAAATCATATTATATCATACCACGAAACATAGAAATGAGATGCGATATCGCGTTTTAAGAAGAATTAGAACTCTATTGCTACGATACCTAGACATCTGCAGATGCTATTTCCTAGCAAGGAAGTGTCGCATTTACATTCATTTGAAGTGTAGACGAGGAATACATGATACTTCGCAAATCATATTATATCTTACCATGAAACATAGAAATGAGATGCGATATCGCGTTTTAAGAAGCATTAGAACACTATTGCTACGATAGGTAGACATTTGCAAACGCTATTTCCTAGCAAAGAAGTCTCGCATTTACATTCATTTGAAGTATAGGCGAGGAATACATACCACTTCGCAAATAATATTACATCTTACCATGAAACATAGAAATAAGATGCGATATCGCGTTTTAAGAAGCATTAGAACTCTATTGCTACGATACCTAGACATCTGCAAACGCTATTTCCTTGCAAGGAAGAGTCGCATTTACATTCATTTGGAGTGTAGACGAGGAATACATGATACTTCGCAAATCATATTATATCTAACCATGAAACATAGAGATGAGATGCGATATCGCGTTTTCAGAAGCGTTTGAACTCTATTGCTTCGATACGTAGACATCTGCAAACGCTATTTCCTTGCAAGGAAGTGTCGCATTTACATTCATTTGTAGTGTAGGCGAGGAATACATGACACGTCGCAAATCATATTATATCTTACCATGAAACATAGAAATGAGATTCGATATCGCGTTTTGAGTAGCATTAGAAAGCTGTTGCTACGATACGTAGACATCTGCAAACGCTATTTCCTAGCGAGGAAGTATCGCATTCACATTCATTTGAAGTGTAGACGAGTAATACATAACACTTCGCAAATCATGTTATATCTCACCATGAAACATAGAAATGAGATGCGATATCGCGTTTTAAGTATCATATGAACTCTATTGCTACGATACGTAGACATCTGCAATCGCTATTTCCTTGCAAGGAAGTGTCGCATTTACATTCATTTGTAGTGTAGACGAGGAATACATAACACTTCGCAAATCATATTATATCTCAACATGAAACATAGAAATGAGATGCGATATCGCGTTTTAAGAAGCATTAGAAATCTATTGCTACGATACGTAGACATCTGCAAACGCCATTTCCTAGCGAGGAAATGTCGCATTCACGTTCATTTGAAGTGTAGATGAGGAATACACAATACTTCGCAAATCATATTATATCTTACCATGAAACATAGAAATGATATGCGATATCGCGTTTTAAGAATCATAAGAACTCTATTGCTACGATACGTAGAAATCTGCAAACGCTATTTCCTTGCAAGGAAGTGTCGCATTTACATTCATTTGAAGTGTAGAAGAGGAATACATAACACTTCGCAAATCATATTATATCTTACCATGAAACATAGAAATGAGATGCGATATCGCGTTTTAAGAAGCATTAGAAATCTATTGCTTCGATACGTAGACATCTGCAAACGCTGTTTCCTAGCAAGGAAGTGTCGCATTTACATCCATTTGAATCGTAGACGAGGAATGCATAACACTTCGCAATGAATATTATATCTTATCATGAAACATAGGTATGAGATGCGATATCGCGTTTAAAGAATCATATGAACTCTATTGCTACGATACGTAGACATCTGCAGACGCTATTTCCTAGCCAGGATGTGTCGCATTTACATTCATTTGAAGTGTAGACGAGGAATACACAACACTTCGCAAATCATATTATATCTTACCATGAAACATAGAAATGAGATGCGATATCTCGTTTTAAGAAGCATTAGAAATCTATTGCTAGGATACGTAGACATCTGCAAACGCCATTTCCTAGCGAGGAAGTGTCGCATTTATATTCATTTGAAGTGTAGGCGAGGAATACATAACACATCGCAATGAATATTACATCTTATCATGAAACATAGAAATGAGATGCGATATCGCTTTTTAAGAATCATAAGAACTCTATTGCTACGATACGTAGACATCTGCAAACGCTATTTCCTTGCAAGGAAGTGTCGCATTTACATTCATTTGAATCGTAGACGTGTAATGCATAACACTTCGGAATGAATATTATATCTTATCAGGAAACATAGATATGTGAAGCAATATCTCGTTTTAAGAAGCATTTGAACTCTATTGCTTCGATACGTAGACATCTGCAAACGCTATTTCCTAGCAAGGAAGTGTCGCATTTACATTCATTTGAAGTGTAGGCGAGGAATATATAACACTTCGCAATGAATATTACATCCTATCATGAAACATAGAATTAAGATGCGATATCTTGTTTTAGGAAGCATTTGAACTCTATTGCTTCGATACGTGGACATCTGCAAACGCTATTTCCTTGCAAGGAAGAGTCGCATTTACATTCATTTGAAGTGTGGACGAGGAATACATGATACTTCGCAAATCATATTATATCTTACCATGAAACATAGAGATGAGATGCGATATCGCGTTTTAAGAAGCATTTGAACACTATTGCTTCGATACGTAGACATCTGCAAACGCTATTTCCTTGCAAGGAAGTGTCGCAATTACATTCATTTGTAGTGTAGACGAGGAATACATGACACGTCGCAAATCATATTATATCTTACCATGAAACATAGAAAAGAGATTCGATATCGCGTTTTGAGTAGCATTAGAAAGCTGTTGCTACGATACGTAGACATCTGCAAACGCTATTTCCTAGCGAGGAAGTATCGCATTCACATTCATTTGAAGTGTAGACGAGTAATACATAACACTTCGCAAATCATGTTATATCTCACCATGAAACATAGAAATGAGATGCGATATCGCGTTTTAAGTATCATATGAACTCTATTGCTACGATACGTAGACATCTGCAATCGCTATTTCCTTGCAAGGAAGTGTCGCATTTACATTCATTTGAAGTGTAGACGAGGAATACATAACACTTCGCAAATCATATTATATCTTAACATGAAACATAGAAATGAGATGCGATATCGCGTTTTAAGAAGCATTAGAAATCTATTGCTACGATACGTAGACATCTGCAAACGCCATTTCCTAGCGAGGAAATGTCGCATTCACGTTCATTTGAAGTGTAGATGAGGAATACACAATACTTCGCAAATCATATTATATCTTACCATGAAACATAGAAATGATATGCGATATCGCGTTTTAAGAATCATAAGAACTCTATTGCTACGATACGTAGAAATCTGCAAACGCTATTTCCTTGCAAGGAAGTGTCGCATTTACATTCATTTGAAGTGTAGAAGAGGAATACATAACACTTCGCAAATCATATTATATCTTACCATGAAACATAGAAATGAGATGCGATATCGCGTTTTAAGAAGCATTAGAAATCTATTGCTTCGATACGTAGACATCTGCAAACGCTGTTTCCTAGCAAGGAAGTGTCGCATTTACATCCATTTGAATCGTAGACGAGGAATGCATAACACTTCGCAATGAATATTATATCTTATCATGAAACATAGGTATGAGATGCGATATCGCGTTTAAAGAATCATATGAACTCTATTGCTACGATACGTAGACATCTGCAGACGCTATTTCCTAGCCAGGATGTGTCGCATTTACATTCATTTGAAGTGTAGACGAGGAATACACAACACTTCGCAAATCATATTATATCTTACCATGAAACATAGAAATGAGATGCGATATCTCGTTTTAAGAAGCATTAGAAATCTATTGCTAGGATACGTAGACATCTGCAAACGCCATTTCCTAGCGAGGAAGTGTCGCATTTATATTCATTTGAAGTGTAGGCGAGGAATACATAACACTTCGCAATGAATATTACATCTTATCATGAAACATAGAAATGAGATGCGATATCGCTTTTTAAGAATCATAAGAACTCTATTGCTACGATACGTAGACATCTGCAAACGCTATTTCCTTGCAAGGAAGTGTCGCATTTACATTCATTTGAATCGTAGACGTGGAATGCATAACACTTCGGAATGAATATTATATCTTATTAGGAAACATAGATATGTGAAGCAATATCTCGTTTTAAGAAGCATTTGAACTCTATTGCTTCGATACGTAGACATCTGCAAACGCTATTTCCTAGCAAGGAAGTGTCGCATTTACATTCATTTGAAGTGTAGGCGAGGAATATATAACACTTCGCAATGAATATTACATCCTATCATGAAACATAGAATTAAGATGCGATATCTTGTTTTAGGAAGCATTTGAACTCTATTGCTTCGATACGTGGACATCTGCAAACGCTATTTCCTTGCAAGGAAGAGTCGCATTTACATTCATTTGAAATGTGGACGAGGAATACATGATACTTCGCAAATCATATTATATCTTATCATGAAACATAGAGATGAGATGCGATATCGCGTTTTAAGAAGCATTTGAACACTATTGCTTCGATACGTAGACATCTGCAAACGCTATTTCCTTGCAAGGAAGTGTCGCAATTACATTCATTTGTAGTGTAGACGTGGAATACATGACACGTCGCAAATCATATTATATCTTACCATGAAACATAGAAAAGAGATTCGATATCGCGTTTTGAGTAGCATTAGAAAGCTGTTGCTACGATACGTAGACATCTGCAAACGCTATTTCCTAGCGAGGAAGTATCGCATTCACATTCATTTGAAGTGTAGACGAGTAATACATAACACTTCGCAAATCATGTTATATCTCACCATGAAACATAGAAATGAGGTGCGATATCGCGTTTTAAGTATCATATGAACTCTATTGCTTCGATACGTAGACATCTCCAGACGCTATTTACTAGCCAGGAAGTGTCGCATTTACATTCATTTGAAGTGTAGACGAGGAATACACAACACTTCGCAAATCATATTATATCTCACCATGAAACATAGAAATGAGAGGCGATATCGCGTTTTGAGAAGCATTAGAACTCTATTGCTACGATACCTAGACATCTGCAGACGCTATTTCCTAGCGAGGAAGTATCGCATTCACATTCATTTGAAGTGTAGACAAGGAATACATAACACTTCGCAAATCATGTTATATCTTACCATGAAACATAGAATTGAGATGCGATATCGCGTTTTAAGAACATATGAACTCTATTGCTACGAGACGTAGATATCTGCAGTCGCTATTTCCTTGCAAGGAAGTGTCGCATTTACATTCATTTGAAGTGTGGACGAGGAATACATCACACTTCGCAAATCATATTATATCTTACCATGAAACATAGAAATGAGATGCGATATCGCGTTATATGAAGCATTAGAACTCTATTGCTACGATACCTAGACATCTGCAGACGCTATTTCCTGGCGAGGAAGTATCGCATTCACATTCATTTGAAGTGTAGACAAGGAATACATAACACTTCGCAAATCATGTCATATCTTACCATGAAACATAGAATTTAGATGCGATATCGCGTTTTAAGAACATATGAACTCTATTGCTACGAGACGTAGACATCTGCAAACGCTATTTCCTTGCAAGGAAGTGTCGCATTTACATTCATTTGAATCGTAGTCGAGGAATGCATAACACTTCGCAATGAATATTATATCTTATCAGGAAACATAGATATGAGATTGAATATCTCGCTTTAAGAAGCATTTGAACTGTATTGCTTCGATACGTAGACATCTGCAAACGCTAATTCCTAGCAAGGAAGTGTCGCATTTACATCCATTTGAATCGTAGACGAGGAATGCCTAACACTTCGCAATGAATATTACATCTTATCATGAAAGATATATATGAGATGCAATATCTCGTTTTAGGAAGCATTTGAACTCTATTTCTTCGATACGTAGACATCTGCAAACGCTATTTCCTTGCAAGGAAGAGTCGCATTTACATTCATTTGGAGTGTAGACGAGGAATACATGATACTTCGCAAATCATATTATATCTTACCATGAAACATAGAGATGAGATGCGATATCGCGTTTTAAGAAGCATTTGAACTCTATTGCTTCGATACGTAGACATCTGCAAACGCTATTTCCTTGCAAGGAAGTGTCGCATTTACATTCATTTGTAGTGTAGACGAGGAATACATGACACGTCGCAAATCATATTATATCTTACCATGAAACATAGAAATGAGATTCGATATCGCGTTTTGAGTAGCATTAGAAAGCTGTTGCTACGATACGTAGACATCTGCAAACGCTATTTCCTAGCGAGGAAGTATCGCATTCACATTCATTTGAAGTGTAGGCAAGGAATACATAACACTTCGCAAGTCATGTTATATCTTACCATGAAACATAGAATTGAGATGCGATATCGCGTTTTAAGAATCATATGAACTCTATTGCTTTGAGACGTAGACATCTGCAGACGCTATTTCCTAGCAAGGAAGTGTCGCATTTACATTCATTTGTAGTGTAGACGAGGAATACATGACACTTCGCAAATCATATTATATCTTACCATGAATCATAGATATGAGATGCAATATCTCGTTTTAGGAAGCATTTGAACTCTATTGCTTCGATACGTAGACATCTGCAAACGCTATTTCCTAGCGAGGAAGTATCGCATTCACATTCATTTGAAGTGTAGACGAGTAATACATAACACTTCGCAAATCATGTTATATCTCACCATGAAACATAGAAATGAGATGCGATATCGCGTTTAAAGTATCATATGAACTCTATTGCTACGATACGTAGACATCTGCAATCGCTATTTCCTAGCAAGGAAGTGTCGCATTTACATTCATTTGAAGTGTAGGCGAGGAAAACATAACACTTCGCAATGAATATTACATCCTATCATGAAACATAGAATTGAGATGCGATATCTTGTTTTAGGAAGCATTTGAACTCTATTGCTACGATACCTAGACATCTGCAGACGCTATTTCCTAGCAAGGAAGTGTCGCATTTACATTCATTTGAAGTGTAGACGAGGAATACATAACACTTCGCAAATCATGTTATATCTTACCATGAAACATAGAAATGAGATGTGATATCGCGTTTTAAGAATCATATGAACTCTATTGCTTCGATGCGTGGACATCAGCAAACGCTATTTCCTTGCAAGGAAGTGCGCATTTACATTTAGTTGATGTGTAGACGAGGAATACATGACACTTCGCAAATCATATTATATCTCACCATGAAACATAGAAATGAGATTCGATATCGCGTTTTAAGAAGCATTAGAAAGCTATTGCTACGATACGTAGACATCTGCAAACGCTATTTCCTAGCGAGGAAGTATCGCATTAACATTCATTTGAAGTGTAGACAAGGAATACATAACACTTCGCAAATCATGTTATATCTTACCATGGAACATAGAAATGAGATGCGATATCGCGTTTTAAGAATCAATTGAACTCTATTGCTTTGATACTTTGACATCTGCAAACGCTATTTCCTAGCAAAGAAGTCTCGCATTTACATTCATTTGAAGTATAGGCGAGGAATGCATAACACTTCGCAAATAATATTACATCTTACCATGAAACTTAGAAATGACATGCGATATCGCGTTTTAAGAAGCATTAGAACTCTATTGCTACGATACGTAGACATCTGCAAACGCTATTTCCTAGCGAGGAAGTATCGCATTCACATTCATTTGAAGTGTAGACGAGGAATACACAATACTTCGCAAATCATGTTATATCTTACCATGAAACATAGAAATGAGATGCGATATCGCGTTTTAAGAAGCATTAGAACTCTATTGCTACGATACTTAGACATCTGCAAACGCTATTTCCTTGCAAGGAAGTGTCGCATTTACAATCATTTGAATCGTAGACGAGGAATGCATAACACTTCGCAATGAATATTATATCTTATCAGGAAACATAAATATGAGATGCAATATCTCGTTTTAAAAATCATATGAACTCTATTGCTACGAGACGTAGACATCTGCAATCGCTATTTCCTTGCAAGGAAGTGTCGCATTTACATTCATTTGAAGTGTAGACGAGGAATACATAACACTTCGCAAATCATATTATATCTTACCATGAAACATAGAGATGAGATGCGATATCGCGTTTTAAGAAGCATTTGAACACTATTGCTTCGATACGTAGACATCTGCAAACGCTATTTCCTTGCAAGGAAGTGTCGCAATTACATTCATTTGTAGTGTAGACGAGGAATACATGACACGTCGCAAATCATATTATATCTTACCATGAAACATAGAAAAGAGATTCGATATCGCGTTTTGAGTAGCATTAGAAAGCTGTTGCTACGATACGTAGACATCTGCAAACGCTATTTCCTAGCGAGGAAGTATCGCATTCACATTCATTTGAAGTGTAGACGAGTAATACATAACACTTCGCAAATCATGTTATATCTCACCATGAAACATAGAAATGAGATGCGATATCGCGTTTTAAGTATCATATGAACTCTATTGCTACGATACGTAGACATCTGCAATCGCTATTTCCTTGCAAGGAAGTGTCGCATTTACATTCATTTGAAGTGTAGACGAGGAATACATAACACTTCGCAAATCATATTATATCTTAACATGAAACATAGAAATGAGATGCGATATCGCGTTTTAAGAAGCATTAGAAATCTATTGCTACGATACGTAGACATCTGCAAACGCCATTTCCTAGCGAGGAAATGTCGCATTCACGTTCATTTGAAGTGTAGATGAGGAATACACAATACTTCGCAAATCATATTATATCTTACCATGAAACATAGAAATGATATGCGATATCGCGTTTTAAGAATCATAAGAACTCTATTGCTACGATACGTAGAAATCTGCAAACGCTATTTCCTTGCAAGGAAGTGTCGCATTTACATTCATTTGAAGTGTAGAAGAGGAATACATAACACTTCGCAAATCATATTATATCTTACCATGAAACATAGAAATGAGATGCGATATCGCGTTTTAAGAAGCATTAGAAATCTATTGCTTCGATACGTAGACATCTGCAAACGCTGTTTCCTAGCAAGGAAGTGTCGCATTTACATCCATTTGAATCGTAGACGAGGAATGCATAACACTTCGCAATGAATATTATATCTTATCATGAAACATAGGTATGAGATGCGATATCGCGTTTAAAGAATCATATGAACTCTATTGCTACGATACGTAGACATCTGCAGACGCTATTTCCTAGCCAGGATGTGTCGCATTTACATTCATTTGAAGTGTAGACGAGGAATACACAACACTTCGCAAATCATATTATATCTTACCATGAAACATAGAAATGAGATGCGATATCTCGTTTTAAGAAGCATTAGAAATCTATTGCTAGGATACGTAGACATCTGCAAACGCCATTTCCTAGCGAGGAAGTGTCGCATTTATATTCATTTGAAGTGTAGGCGAGGAATACATAACACTTCGCAATGAATATTACATCTTATCATGAAACATAGAAATGAGATGCGATATCGCTTTTTAAGAATCATAAGAACTCTATTGCTACGATACGTAGACATCTGCAAACGCTATTTCCTTGCAAGGAAGTGTCGCATTTACATTCATTTGAATCGTAGACGTGGAATGCATAACACTTCGGAATGAATATTATATCTTATTAGGAAACATAGATATGTGAAGCAATATCTCGTTTTAAGAAGCATTTCAACTCTATTGCTTCGATACGTAGACAATTGCAAACGCTATTTCCTAGCAAGGAAGTGTCGCATTTACATTCATTTGAAGTGTAGGCGAGGAATATATAACACTTCGCAATGAATATTACATCCTATCATGAAACATAGAATTAAGATGCGATATCTTGTTTTAGGAAGCATTTGAACTCTATTGCTTCGATACGTGGACATCTGCAAACGCTATTTCCTTGCAAGGAAGAGTCGCATTTACATTCATTTGAAATGTGGACGAGGAATACATGATACTTCGCAAATCATATTATATCTTATCATGAAACATAGAGATGAGATGCGATATCGCGTTTTAAGAAGCATTTGAACACTATTGCTTCGATACGTAGACATCTGCAAACGCTATTTCCTTGCAAGGAAGTGTCGCAATTACATTCATTTGTAGTGTAGACGAGGAATACATGACACGTCGCAAATCATATTATATCTTACCATGAAACATAGAAAAGAGATTCGATATCGCGTTTTGAGTAGCATTAGAAAGCTGTTGCTACGATACGTAGACATCTGCAAACGCTATTTCCTAGCGAGGAAGTATCGCATTCACATTCATTTGAAGTGTAGACGAGTAATACATAACACTTCGCAAATCATGTTATATCTCACCATGAAACATAGAAATGAGGTGCGATATCGCGTTTTAAGTATCATATGAACTCTATTGCTTCGATACGTAGACATCTCCAGACGCTATTTACTAGCCAGGAAGTGTCGCATTTACATTCATTTGAAGTGTAGACGAGGAATACACAACACTTCGCAAATCATATTATATCTCACCATGAAACATAGAAATGAGAGGCGATATCGCGTTTTGAGAAGCATTAGAACTCTATTGCTACGATACCTAGACATCTGCAGACGCTATTTCCTAGCGAGGAAGTATCGCATTCACATTCATTTGAAGTGTAGACAAGGAATACATAACACTTCGCAAATCATGTTATATCTTACCATGAAACATAGAATTGAGATGCGATATCGCGTTTTAAGAACATATGAACTCTATTGCTACGAGACGTAGATATCTGCAGTCGCTATTTCCTTGCAAGGAAGTGTCGCATTTACATTCATTTGAAGTGTGGACGAGGAATACATCACACTTCGCAAATCATATTATATCTTACCATGAAACATAGAAATGAGATGCGATATCGCGTTATATGAAGCATTAGAACTCTATTGCTACGATACCTAGACATCTGCAGACGCTATTTCCTGGCGAGGAAGTATCGCATTCACATTCATTTGAAGTGTAGACAAGGAATACATAACACTTCGCAAATCATGTCATATCTTACCATGAAACATAGAATTGAGATGCGATATCGCGTTTTAAGAACATATGAACTCTATTGCTACGAGACGTAGACATCTGCAAACGCTATTTCCTTGCAAGGAAGTGTCGCATTTACATTCATTTGAATCGTAGTCGAGGAATGCATAACACTTCGCAATGAATATTATATCTTATCAGGAAACATAGATATGAGATTGAATATCTCGCTTTAAGAAGCATTTGAACTGTATTGCTTCGATACGTAGACATCTGCAAACGCTAATTCCTAGCAAGGAAGTGTCGCATTTACATCCATTTGAATCGTAGACGAGGAATGCCTAACACTTCGCAATGAATATTACATCTTATCATGAAAGATATATATGAGATGCAATATCTCGTTTTAGGAAGCATTTGAACTCTATTTCTTCGATACGTAGACATCTGCAAACGCTATTTCCTTGCAAGGAAGAGTCGCATTTACATTCATTTGGAGTGTAGACGAGGAATACATGATACTTCGCAAATCATATTATATCTTACCATGAAACATAGAGATGAGATGCGATATCGCGTTTTAAGAAGCATTTGAACTCTATTGCTTCGATACGTAGACATCTGCAAACGCTATTTCCTTGCAAGGAAGTGTCGCATTTACATTCATTTGTAGTGTAGACGAGGAATACATGACACGTCGCAAATCATATTATATCTTACCATGAAACATAGAAATGAGATTCGATATCGCGTTTTGAGTAGCATTAGAAAGCTGTTGCTACGATACGTAGACATCTGCAAACGCTATTTCCTAGCGAGGAAGTATCGCATTCACATTCATTTGAAGTGTAGGCAAGGAATACATAACACTTCGCAAGTCATGTTATATCTTACCATGAAACATAGAATTGAGATGCGATATCGCGTTTTAAGAATCATATGAACTCTATTGCTTTGAGACGTAGACATCTGCAGACGCTATTTCCTAGCAAGGAAGTGTCGCATTTACATTCATTTGTAGTGTAGACGAGGAATACATGACACTTCGCAAATCATATTATATCTTACCATGAATCATAGATATGAGATGCAATATCTCGTTTTAGGAAGCATTTGAACTCTATTGCTTCGATACGTAGACATCTGCAAACGCTATTTCCTAGCGAGGAAGTATCGCATTCACATTCATTTGAAGTGTAGACGAGTAATACATAACACTTCGCAAATCATGTTATATCTCACCATGAAACATAGAAATGAGATGCGATATCGCGTTTAAAGTATCATATGAACTCTATTGCTACGATACGTAGACATCTGCAATCGCTATTTCCTTGCAAGGAAGTGTCGCATTTACATTCATTTGAAGTGTAGACGAGGAATGCATAACACTTCGCAATGAATATTATATCTTATCATGAAAGATAGATATGAGATGCAATATCTCGTTTTAGGAAGCATTTCAACTCTATTGCTTCGATACGTAGACATCTGCTAACGCTATTTCCTTGCAAGGAAGAGTCGCATTTACATTCATTTGGAGTGTAGACGAGGAATACATGATACTTCGCAAATCATACTATATCTTACCATGAAACATAGAGATGAGATGCGATATCGCGTTTTAAGAAGAATTTGAACTCTATTGCTTCGATACGTAGACATCTGCAAACGCTATTTCCTTACAAGGAGGTGTCGCATTTACATTCATTTGTAGTGTAGACGAGGAATACATGACACGCCGCAAATCATATTATATCTTACCATGAAACATAGAAATGATATTCGATATCGCGTTTTGAGTAGCATTAGAAAGCTGTTGCTACGATACGTAGATATCTGCAAACGCTATTTCCTAGCGAGGAAGTATCGCATTCACATTCATTTGAAGTGTAGACGAGTAATACATAACACTTCGCAAATCATGTTATATCTCACCATGAAACATAGAAATGAGATGCGATATCGCGTTTAAAGTATCATATGAACTCTATTGCTACGATACGTAGACATCTGCAATCGCTATTTCCTAGCAAGGAAGTGTCGCATTTACATTCATTTGAAGTGTAGGCGAGGAATACATAACACTTCGCAATGAATATTACATCCTATCATGAAACATAGAATTGAGATGCGATATCTTGTTTTAGGAAGCATTTGAACTCTATTGCTACGATACCTAGACATCTGCAGACGCTATTTCCTAGCAAGGAAGTGTCGCATTTACATTCATTTGAAGTGTAGGCGAGGAATACATAACACTTCGCAATGAATATTACATCCTATCATGAAACATAGAATTGAGATGCGATATCTTGTTTTAGGAAGCATTTGAACTCTATTGCTACGATACCTAGACATCTGCAAACGCTATTTCCTAGCAAAGAAGTCTCGCATTTACATTCATTTGAAGTATAGGCGAGGAATGCATAACACTTCGCAAATAATATTACATCTTACCATGAAACTTAGAAATGACATGCGATATCGCGTTTTAAGAAGCATTAGAACTCTATTGCTACGATACGTAGACATCTGCAAACGCTATTTCCTAGCGAGGAAGTATCGCATTCACATTCATTTGAAGTGTAGACGAGGAATACACAATACTTCGCAAATCATGTTATATCTTACCATGAAACATAGAAATGAGATGCGATATCGCGTTTTAAGAAGCATTAGAACTCTATTGCTACGATACTTAGACATCTGCAAACGCTATTTCCTTGCAAGGAAGTGTCGCATTTACAATCATTTGAATCGTAGACGAGGAATGCATAACACTTCGCAATGAATATTATATCTTATCAGGAAACATAAATATGAGATGCAATATCTCGTTTTAAAAATCATATGAACTCTATTCCTACGAGACGTAGACATCTGCAATCGCTATTTCCTTGCAAGGAAGTGTCGCATTTACATTCATTTGAAGTGTAGACGAGGAATACATAACACTTCGCAAATAATATCACATCTTACCATGAAACATAGAAATAAGATGCGATATCGCGTTTTAAGAAGCATTAGAACTCTATTGCTACGATACCTAGACATCTGCAGACGCTATTTCCTTGCAAGGAAGTGTCGCATTTACATTCATTTGAAATGTAGACGAGGAATACATGATACTTCGCAAATCATATTATATCATACCATGAAACATGGAAATGAGATGCGATATCGCGTTTTAAGAAGCATTAGAACTCTATTGCTACGATACCTAGACATCTGCAGATGCTATTTCCTAGCAAGGAAGTGTCGGATTTACATTCATTTGAAGTGTAGACGAGGAATACATGATACTTCGCAAATCATATTATATCTTACCATGAAACATAGAAATGAGATGCGATATCGCGTTTTAAGGTAGCATTAGAACACCCTTGCTACGATAGGTAGACATTTGCAAACGCTATTTCCTAGCAAAGAAGTCTCGCATTTACATTCAATTGAAGTATAGGCGAGGAATACATAACACTTCGCAAATAATATTACATCTTACCATGAAACATAGAAATGAGATGCGATATCGCGTTTTAAGTAGCATTAGAACTCTATTGCTACGATACCTAGACATCTGCAGACGCTATTTCCTAGCAAGGAAGTATCGCATTCACATTCATTTGAAGTGTAGACGAGGAATACATAACACTTCGCAAATCATGTTATATCTTACCATGGAACATAGAAATGAGATGCGATATCGCGCTTTAAGAATCAATTGAACTCTATTGCTTTGATACTTTGACATCTGCAAACGCTATTTCCTAGCAAAGAAGTCTCGCATTTACATTCATTTGAAGTATAGGCGAGGAATGCATAACACTTCGCAAATAATATTACATCTTACCATGAAACATAGAAATAAGATGCGATATCGCGTTTTAAGAAGCATTAGAACTCTATTGCTACGATACCTAGACATCTGCAGAAGCTATTTCCTTGCAGGGAAGTGTCGCATTTACATTCATTTGAAATGTAGACGAGGAATACATGATACTTCGCAAATCATATTATATCATACCATGAAACATGGAAATGAGATGCGATATCGCGTTTTAAGAAGCATTAGAACTCTATTGCTACGATACGTAGACTTCTGCAAACGCTATTTCCTTGCAAGGAAGTGTCGCATTTACATTCATTTGAAGTGTAGACGAGGAATACATGATACTTCGCAAATCATATTATATCTTACCATGAAACATAGAAATGAGATGCGATATCGCGTTTTAAGAATCATTTGAACTCTATTGCTTCGATAGGTAGACATCTGCAATCGCTATTTCCTTGCAAGGAAGTGTCGCATTTACATTCATTTGAAGTGTAGACGAGGAATACATAACACTTCGCAAATAATATTACATCTTACCATGAAACATAGAAATAAGATGCGATATCGCGTTTTAAGAAGCATTAGAACTCTATTGCTACGATACCTAGACATCTGCAGATGCTATTTCCTAGCAAGGAAGTGTCGCATTTACATTCATTTGAAGTGTAGACGAGGAATACATGATACTTCGCAAATCATATTATATCTTACCATGAAACATAGAAATGAGATGCGATATCGCGTTTTAAGAATCATAAGAACTCCATTGCTACGATACGTTGACATCTGCAAACGCTATTTCCTTGCAAGGAAGTGCGCATTTCCATTTAGTTGATGTGTAGACGAGGAATACATAACACTT